>NW_025746245.1:0-57223 GCF_021184085.1 Oncorhynchus gorbuscha | reverse complement strand
ATTAACCCATTAACATTTAATGAGCCCTACATTAACCACATTTAATGAGCCCTACATTAACCACATTTAATGAGCCCTACATTAACCACATTTAATGAGCCCTACATTAACCCCATTTAATGAGCCCTACATTAACCACATTTAATGAGCCCTACATTAACCACATTTAATGAGCCCTACATTAACCACATTTAATGAGCCCCATTAACATTTAATGAGCCCTACATTAACCCCATTTAATGAACCCTACATTAACCACATTTAATGAGCCCTACATTAACCCATTTAATGAACCCTACATTAACCACATTTAATGAGCCCTACATTAACCACATTTAATGAGCCCTACATTAACCACATTTAATGAGCCCTACATTAACCACATTTAATGAGCCCTACATTAACCACATTTAATGAGCCCTACATTAACCCCATTTAATGAGCCCTACATTAACCACATTTAATGAGCCCTACATTAACCACATTTAATGAGCCCTACATTAACCACATTTAATGAGCCCATTAACATTAACCATTAACATTTAATGAGCCCTACATTAACCCCATTTAATGAGCCCTACATTAACCACATTTAATGAGCCCTACATTAACCACATTTAATGAGCCCTACATTAACCACATTTAAACCTACATTAACCACATTTAATGAGCCCTACATTAACCACATTTAATGAGCCCTACATTAACCACATTTAATGAGCCCTACATTAACCACATTTAATGAGCCCTACATTAACCACATTTAATGAGCCCTACATTAACCACATTTAATGAGCCCTACATTAACCACATTTAATGAGCCCTACATTAACCACATTTAATGAGCCCTACATTAACCACATTTAATGAGCCCTACATTAACCACATTTAATGAGCCCCATTACATTTTAACCATTAACCCCATTTAATGAGCCCTACATTAACCACATTTAATGAGCCCTACATTAACCACATTTAATGAGCCCTACATTAACCACATTTAATGAGCCCTACATTAACCCCATTTAATGACATTAACCCCATTTAATGAGCCCTACATTAACCACATTTAATGAGCCCTACATTAACCACATTTAATGAGCCCTACATTAACCACATTTAAAGCCCTACATTAACCACATTTAATGAGCCCTACATTAACCACATTTAATGAGCCCTACATTAACCACATTTAATGAGCCCTACATTAACCACATTTAATGAGCCCTACATTAACCATTTAATGAGCCCTACATTAACATTTAATGAGCCCTACATTAACCACATTTAATGAGCCTACATTAACCACATTTAATGAGCCCTACACATTTAATGAGCCCTACATTAACCACATTTAATGAGCCCTACATTAACATTTAATAACCACATTTTAATGAGCCCTACATTAACCACATTTAATGAGCCCTACATTAACCACATTTAATGAGCCCTACATTAACCACATTTAATGAGCCCTACATTAACCACATTTAATGAGCCCCCATTACATTAACCACATTTAATGAGCCCTACATTAACCACATTTAATGAGCCCTACCTACATTAACCACATTTAATGAGCCCATTACATTTAACCATTAACCACATTTAATGAGCCCTACATTAACCACATTTAATGAGCCCTACATTAACCACATTTAATGAGCCCTACATTAACCACATTTAATGAGCCCTACATTAACCACATTTAATGAGCCCTACATTAACCACATTTAATGAGCCCTACATTAACCACATTTAATGAGCCCTACATTAACCACATTTAATGAGCCCTAACATTAACCATTAACATTTAATGAGCCCTACATTAACCACATTTAATGAGCATTTAATGAGCCCTACATTAACCACATTTAATGAGCCCTACATTAACCACATTTAATGAGCCCTACATTAACCACATTTAATGAGCCCTACATTAACCACATTTAATGAGCCCATTTAATGAGCCCATTAACCACATTTAATGAGCCCTACATTACATTTAATGAGCCCCACATTTAATGAGCCCTACATTAACCACATTTAATGAGCCTACATTAACCACATTTAATGAGCCCTACATTAACCACATTTAATGAGCCCTACATTTAATGAGCCCTACATTAACCACATTTAATGAGCCCTACATTAACCCCATTTAATGAGCCCTACATTAACCACATTTAATGAGCCCTACATTAACCCCATTTAATGAGCCCTACATTAACCCCATTAGCCCTACATTAACCCCATTTAATGAGCCCTACATTAACCCCATTAGCCCTACATTAACCACATTTAATGAACCCTACATTAACCCCATTTAATGAGCCCTACATTAACCACATTTAATGAGCCCTACATTAACCACATTTAATGAGCCCTACATTAACCACATTTAATGAGCCCTACATTAACCACATTTAATGAGCCCTACATTAACCACATTTAATGAGCCCTACATTAACCACATTTAATGAGCCCTACATTAACCCCATTTAATGAGCCCTACATTAACCCCATTTAATGAGCCCTACATTAACCCCATTTAATGAGCCCTACATTAACCCCATTAGCCCTACATTAACCACATTTAATGAGCCCTACATTAACCACATTTAATGAGCCCTACATTAACCCCATTTAATGAGCCCTACATTAACCACATTTAATGAGCCCTACATTAACCACATTTAATGAGCCCTACATTAACCCCATTTAATGAGCCCTACATTAACCACATTTATGGATGTGGGCTGAGTATTCACTGTGTCCAAGGTGTTGTAGAACTGGGCTCTGTACAAAGACTGGGCATCAGGATGGATGTGGGCTGAGTATTCACTGTGTCCACGGTGTTGTAGAACTGGGCATCAGGATGGATATGGGCTGAGTATTCACTGTGTCCAAGGTGTTGTAGAACTGGGCTCTGTACAAAGACTGGGCATCAGGATGGATGTGGGCTGAGTATTCACTGGGCTGCAGCCTGACCGGTGTAACGCTTTGAAAGTTTGCGGATGTGAGGCATCTGAATAGGTTGTTGGTCCAACTTTGTTGCCATAGCAGCTGCTTTTGCGAACAACACATCAAAGTGCTCCCCCGTTCGCTTGTCCTGCATGTGTCACCTTCTGACCTGAGACCATTTGTTATGTCTTTGTTTTAGTATGGTCAGGGCGTGAGTTGGGTGGGTTGTCTATGTTCCTTTTTCTAGGTTTTGTGATGTCTGTGTTTATTATACAGTTACACATTATTGAACAATTTGATTTGATTTATTTTCTTAACTAGTAAACCAACACATTCTGAACAATTATAGTTTTAAGCAGTGCATTGGTAGTAAACATGCTACCTAACTGATCAACAATTATAGATACAAGCTAATAACAAGGTATATATGCTATCTTATTGAACAAGCAGCTTAACTCAAATAATGTGTGTGCTAGGCATCTCTCTCTAGGTTGTTGTGCTGCTTGGCAGGCTAGCTGCTCCATGGTTTCCTCCAGATATTGCCACTGTTCTCGCTCACACTGCCACCATCAGCTGTCTCTCCACCAGTTCCAGAAAGTCCACTCCTTGCGTACGTACAGTACATATGATGAATCATAGATTGGCAAGGAAATCCTTTATATCTTCACTGTCCAACTGCATTGTGACGGAGCTGGAACCAGCAGGAGGATGGAGAGGCCTTGAAGCTGTACGCTGCTGTGGTGCCAAACTGCTGCAGAACTTCACTTGGTAGTTTATGCTGGTAACAGGTATCACCAGCCAGCTTCAGTCCATACCGCACCAGGAGTATGGAGTTGAGAGTGTGCAGTGACATTCTATTTCTTAACTTTGACTTGACCACACTCATTTGGCTGAACAGCCGTTCAAACTCCGCATTTGAGTGTGGCAAGGAGAGAGCAGCGAGTGCAGCTTTTCACAGTTCTTCAAATGGATTTGACCCGGAAGAGTCCGTGTAGTTATTGACTTCACTCCAAAACTCAACTGTATTTTCAGTTGAGTTCCACCTAAACAGATGGATGTTTCTCAATTGGGAAACAATTTTATCAATTGTTTGGGGCTGGTATCCCAGTAGCTCAACTACTTTAATAATTTCAGTGGTGCCTTTATTGTGCTTTGGCGTTTCCTTACCACTGAACAAGGCCATGTTTCGCAAGGCTTCTAGGTTGTCTGGGCGCCTTGCTGGGAGCTCCTTGCTTAAAGCAACAATGTAGTTGCTGCACCGTCTCCGAATGACCTTTTTGTCCTCTGGCGCGAGACTGAGTTGGTACACCATGCTCTCAAAAACTTACCCAAGGTATGGTGATGGGCTGAGATGTCCATCAATGGGATCCTTCAGGACATCCATTTTTGCCGTAGGGTTGACTACTCTGCTGCAAATTGATGTTAAGAGATGTACCAGATTGTCCAAAAGCTTGACAGGATCTGTTTGATCTCCCTCAAATAACATCACTGCAACTTGTACGTTGGACAGGATTGATTTGAAGAATGTCCGATAGACATAGTTGATCTTGTCCATGTACGTGGCGTGGAGCATGCAGAACAGGTAGCCTACCCTCTCAGCCGAGCCAATTTTACACACGCAGAACAGGTAGCCTACCCTCTCAGCCGAGCCAATTTTACACACGCAGAACAGGTAGCCTACCCTCTCAGCCGAGCCAATTTTACACACGCAGAACAGGTAGCCTACCCTCTCAGCCGAGCCAATTTTACACACGCAGAACAGGTAGCTTACATTCAATATAATACGAGTTGAATCAAAACATGTTTTAAATCCTAGTTCATGAGTTGTCCATAATTGATGAGATGATGCTTGGAGTCTTCACAGACCATGTGACAAACTCTCCTTAAATTAATCTGTCTGAATACTTGTTTTTTTTTATACATTTGCAAACATTTCTGAAAACCTGTTTTCGCTTTGTCATTATGGCATATTTTGTGTAGATTGCTGAGAAACTATTTTTATTTAATCCATTTTAGAATAAGACTAACTTAACAAAATGTTTAAAAAGTTAAGGAGTCTGAATACTTCCCTAAAGCACTGTACTTCACCACTAAATCTAAGGGTAGAGCTCAAAAATTCAAACCCCTTGGACGCTGCCATAACATTAGAAGTGCCATCCAAGAAGGCGCAAGGTCATTGGCCACAGATAAAATGACCGCAAATCACGTTGTATTAAGTTCTAGACCTCTGCTACATCTGGTAATGAATGGTATGGCTGTTGAACAAGTTTAGGAGACTAACTTACTTGGCATTACCTTAGATTGTAAACACACAGATTCAATGGTTGTAAAGATGGGGAGAGGTCAATAATAGAGATGCTCTGCTTTTTTGATACCACACTCCAAAAAGCAAGTTCTGCAGGCTCTAGTTTTGTCTAATCTTGATTATTGTCCAATCGTGTGGTCCAGTGCTGCAAGGAAACACCTAGTTAAGCTGCAGCTGGCCCAGAACAGAGCGGCACATCTTGCTCTTAATTGTAATCAGACGGGTGATATAAATACCATGCACGCCAATCTCTCTTGGCTAAGCGCTGAGATACTAACAGCATTACTTATTTTTATAGGAAACAATGTGTTAAATCACATTGTTTGCATAGTCAATTTACACACAACTCTGCCACACACACACACACCAGGGATTTTTTTCAGTCCCCAAATCCAGAACAAATTCACCAAAGCGTACAGTATTATATAGAGCCATTATTGCATGGAACTTCCTTCCCATCTCATATTGGTCAAATAAAAACCAGATAAAGCAACACCTCTCCCCTATTGGACCCAGATAGTTTGTGTGTATTGATGTGTATGCTACGTGTGCCTTCAAAAAAGTTTTGTCCTTGAGCTGTTGTTGTCTATTGATGTTCTGTATTATGTCATAATGTATTATGTTTCATGTTCTGTGTTCTGTGTGGACCCCAGGAAGAGTAGCTTCTGCTTTTGCAACAGCTAATGGGGATCCTAATAAAAATACTAAATATCTACAGTAGCTTTGATTGGACTGATCATGTCAACATCATACTTTCAAAATCTTAGCTAGCACTCATGAATCAAATCAACAATCTACTGGGAAATCCTTTTTAATCCTTGTCATATGAAGAGAAGTTATAGATAAAACTTGAGCTCATCGGCCATAAACATTACACAAATTGCAAACGCATATTCAACAATGAGTGGTTTGGAAGGAATCAGTGACTAACTCCAAGCATTGCAAAGCAATCACTAGCCTGCTTTTCAGTGGAGTGGGTGCGTGGTCCCAAGTCTGGGTTTAATGCTCTCTTTTCCAAGCTTAAACAGATAAACATTCAACATTGGCCATGCTGTCAATCCAGCATGACTTCTGCTCAAAACAACAGGAAACTCGGAACTGGGAAAATACCTTTCAAATGGTCATATAACTCGCAAATCGGGAACTCAGGCCTCTTTCTAGAGCTCCGATCTGAAGATCACTGACATCATTTAACCTTGTTTTTTGCCGAGTTCCCAGTTGTCTTGAAAGCACCATAAATCCAGAGAATGCCGGACTTTGATGACAAAATGAATGAATTCATAAATATCTTGTATGCTGCTGCATAAATTGTGTAACTTGTGGTACACATGTCAGAACATAACTCTATAGCCTGTTATAGAGAAATGTAATTAGTGAACATTGTAAGAGCTTTAAATGTCTGCTTTTATGCCCCTTTATTAATCCTACGGTTCTGACTTTGTGTACAGAGAGAATACTGTAAAAGGCCCATGTTCTGAATTCTGTCGCTGTACATTTCAAAAGTGCTGAACAAAAAGTTACTGTAAGATGGCCCCGAAGAAGATGGCAGACGTTTTACATGCCCCCAGTTGATTGTTTATTTGCCTTGTTTGAAACTAATTTTTTTTAAACTTGTTTTGTACATAATGTTGCCGCTACCATCTCCTATGACCGAAAATAACTTCTGGAAAACAGGACTGCGATTACTCACTACGGACTAGCAGAATCCTGTTTTCCCCTTTCACGACTCTGACACGAAGGACATACTGCTTCCTCGGGGACAAGCCCCGATCACGTGAAGAGGCGGCAGAGAAAGAGAAGCCGATCGATTGAGAATATGTAGGCGATCTAATAAACCCCCACTTCCTTCCATTCTGCTAGCAAACATGCCATCTTTGGACAATACAATCGACGAGTTACGCGGAAGATTAAACTAACAACGGGACATTAAAAACTAACATCTTATGCTTCACGGAGTCACAGCTCAACAACATACTGCTTATACGATGTACCGGCAGGATAGAAACGTGGCATCTGGTTGTGGAGTACACCACATCAGTCATTGGTCTATGTATTTTTGTAAACAACAGCCAGTGCACGATAGCTAAGGAAGTCTAGAGCTTTTGGTCGCCTGAGGTAGAGTATATCATGATAAGCTGTAGACCACACTACCTACCGAGAGAGTTTATCTGTATTCTTTGTAGCTGTTTACATACCACCTTACATACCACCTCAGTCAGAGGTTGGCACTAAGACCGCATTGAATGAGCTGTATTACACCATAAGCAAACAAGTTTAACGCTCACCCAGAGGCAGCGCTCCTAGTAGCCAGGGACCATTTTACCAAATTTCTATCAGCATGTTAAGATGTGTAACCAGAAAGCGTCAAAAAAAGCAAAAGCTTTACTCCACAGAGACACATACAAAGCCTGTCTCCGTTTGGCAAATCTGACCATAATTATATCCTCCTGATTCCTGCTTACAAGCTAAAAATTAAAACAGGAAGCACTAGTAACTAGATCAATAAAAAAAGTGGTCAAACGAAGCAGATGCTAAGCTACAGGACTGTTTTGCGAGCAGACTGGAACATGTTACGGGATTCTGCCAATTGCATTGTGGAGTACACCACATCAGTCATTGGCTTCATCAATAAGTAGATCGATGACGTCTTCCCCACAGTGACCGTACGTACATACCCCAACCATAAGCCACGGATTACAGGCAACATCCGCACTGAGCTAAAGGCTAGAGCTGCCGCTTTCAAGGAGCAGGACTCTAACCCGGACGCTTAGAAGAAATCCCGCTACGCCCTCCGACGAACCATCAAACAGGCAAAGCTTCAATACAGGCCCAAGATTGAGTCATACTACACCGGTTCTGACACTCGTCAAAACATTACAGACTACAAAAAGGGAAGCACAGCTGAGAGCTGCCCAGTGAAATGAGCCTACCAGACGAGCTAAACCACTCCTATGCTCTCTTTGAGGCAAATAACACTGAAACATGAGAGCACCAACCGTTCCAGAAGACTGTGATCACGGTCTCTGCAGCCGATGTTAGTAAGACCTATAAACAGATCAACATTCACAAGGCCGCACGCAGGGCCAGACAGATTACCAGGATGTGTACTGCGAGCACGCGCTGACCAACTGGCAAGTGTCTTCACTGACATTTTCAAGCTCTCCCTGTCAGAGTCTGTAATACCAACATGTTTCAAGCAGACCACCATAGTCCCTGTACCCAAGAACACTAAGGTAACCTGCCTAAACGACTACCGACCTGTGGCACTCACGTCTGTAGCCATGAAGTGCTTTGAAAGGCTGGTCATAACTCACATCAACACCATCATCCCAGAAACCCTAGACCCACTCCAATTTGCATACCGCCCCAACAGGTCCACAGATGATGCAATCTCTTTTGCAGTCCACACTGCCCTTTCCCACCTGGACAAAAGGAAGACCTATGTGAGAATGCTGTTCATTGATTACAGCTCAGCGTTCAACACCATGGTACCCTCAAAGCTCATCAATAAGCTAAGGACCCTGGGACTAAACACCTCCCTCTGCAACTAAACACCTCCCTCTGCAACTAAACACCTCCCTCTGCAACTAAACACCTCCCTCTGCAACTGGATCCTGGACTTCCTGACGGGCCACCCCCAGGTGGTAAGAGTAGGTAACAACACATCTGCCACGCTGATCCTAAACACAGGGGCCCCTAAGGGGTGCATGCTCAGTCCCCTCCTGTACTCCCTGTTCACTCATGACTGCACAGCCAGGCATGACTCCAACACCCATCATTAAGTTTGCAGATGACACAACAGTGGGAGGACTGATCCCTGACGAGACAGCCTATAGGGAGGTCAGAGAACTGGCCGTGTGGAGCCAGGACAACAACCTCTCCCTCAACGTGATCAAGACAAAGGAGATGATTGTGGACTACAGGAAAAAGAGGACAGAGCACACCCCCATTCTCATCGACGGGGCTGCAGTGGAGCAGGTTGAGAGCTTGTCCACATCACCAACAAACTAACATGGTCCAAGCACACCAAGACAGTCGTGAAGAGGGCACGACAAAACCGATTTGGCATGGGTCCTCAGATCCTCAAACGGTTCTACAGTTGCACCATCGAGAGCATCCTGACTTGTTGCATCACTGCCTGGTATGGCAACTGCTCGGCCTCCGACCGCAAGGCACTACAGAGGGTAGTGCAAACAGCCCAGTACATCACTAGGGCCAAGCTTCCTGCCATCCAGGACCTCTATACCAGGCGGTGTCAGCGGAAGGCCCTAAAAATTGTCAAAGACTACAGCCACCCTAGTCATAGCATGTTCCCTCCGATACCGCACAGCAAGCGGTACCATAACACCAAGTCTAGGTCCATGAGGCTTCTAAACAGCTTCTACCCCCAAGCCATAAGACTCCTGAACACCTAATCAAATGGCTACCCAGACAATTTGCAGCCCCCCCCCCCCTTTACACCACTGCTACTCTCATCTATGATCTATGCAGTCACTTTAATAACTTTACCTACCTATTATTATTATTATTATTTATATTATTATTATTATTATTATTTATTATTATTATTATTTATTATTACATATTACCTCAACTAACCGGTGCCCCCACACATTGACTCTATCGGTACCCCCCTGTATATAGTCTCGCTATTGTTATTTTACTGCTGCTCTTTAATTGCTTGTTACTTTTCTCTTCTTATCCGTTTTTTTTTAACTGCATTGTTGGTTAGGGGCTCGTAAGCATTTCACTGTAAGGTCTACACCTGTTGTATCCGGCGCATGTGACTAATACAATTTTATTTGGATTTGACCATGTCCGTCCTAGCTCGTTCATCAACGTCTTAATCAAAATTTCGGTTTGCCTCTTATCGTCCCCTTATGCCATAGTTTGTACATATCGATTGTCATTGAAAACCACATTTGTTTAAGCAAGTCAGCCATATCAGCTATGTTTTTTGAAAGGCAGTAAATGAGGCTTGTTTGGTTCTAATTATTCAGAGTAAATAACTCACGGACACTAGAGAAGCTTAACCAAGTTTAATTCTTCCCCAAAGGGTCGTTACAGCTGTAATTCAGACAAAAACATGTTCTCACCATCACAAGTATATATATACCCCACTTTGGACACCCCTTCTCTCCAATCCTTACATCTTATGGTTCCACAGGATGAGGGAAACGGGATACTAAACCCTTATTACTCCCTTCAGGGGATCTGACCTGACCTCTTGACCTCTACCCCTCCTTCGCCTAATCCACAGATGTCCATCCGCTTCCCTTATAGCAATCCTGTGATCTCCTCCCGTCCACCCAACACATTCCAAAGCCATCGGTCTTTCTACGGACACCCATTACCTACTGGCATAAACCCAGTCTCTTTTTATACACTATGCGTCTGATCTATCATGTCTTTAATATCTCAATGTTCAAAGTTTACCACGAATCCAACAGGATGAATGAACCGTTTCGCTGCCAGACAAGGCTCCGCTGATAGTCAGGTGTAGCAGTGGTAAGGTGTTGGGACAGATTGATGTAGTCCCTAACAGTTTGTGCCCCCCCCCTTGTCAACATTATAGTGCAATTAATGTATTGTTTAGTGTTGTGCATTGGCTTTGTTGGCATGCATCTAAAATTACCTCCAAATGACTTGAGGACCATTACCTGTCTGAGCTCCCTAGGAAGTATCCCATCCACCAGAACCAGTGAGTTCAGATCAGTCTGAAAATCTGTGCTTGGAGTCAGATGGGGCCCAGCTTGAGGTAGGCTGTACCATCCAAGTGTTGAAAAGAATATATCTCCCATTTATAACACTGCACTAATCCATCAAAATGTTCTCCCAGTAAAGTGTAACCCGGGTGTTTGCTTGTTGACGTCCGTCTCCTAACCATTAACTCTGCTCTTGTTCTCCAGGACCTAGGGGTTCTGCCCAACACCCAGACCCAACTGATGTTCTCCAGGACCTAGGGGGTTCAACCCAACACCCAGATCCACCTGATGTCCTCTGTTACCTGTTCTCCAGGACCTAGGGGTTCAACCCAACACCCAACTGATGTCCTCCGTTACCAGGGTTAGGGGTTCAATTAATTGTTGTATCCTAGGACACACAATAGATATACATTTCAACCACAAAGGTGTACTAATGAGCTACGAGAGATAGAACAAAATGAATCATCATAAAGGAGGACTGAAATTAGATTATTTCACTGTAGACCAGGGCCTGTTCAAATAACATGACAAGCCCGTGTATGACTCAAACTGATAAGCATGTGAATGGAGTGAAAATTATCTGACTTCGTGATCTGTGAGATAAGTAACTTTAATATGGTCAAGCAGATTACACGTTTTCTTCGCTATTTACAAAACGTAGCAACGTTTAAGACATGGATTTCATGTTGTAATGTTAACAAGGTCCCCAAAAGTAGTTGTTAACAAAGGCCCAGCTCCCTGCCATCCAGAACCTCTATATCAGGTGGTGGTGAGGACAGCCCAGTACATCACTGGGGCCCAGCTCCCTGCCATCCAGAACCTCTATATCAGGTGGTGGTGAGGACAGCCCAGTACATCACTGGGGCCCAGCTCCCTGCCATCCAGAACCTCTATATCAGGTGGTGGTGAGGACAGCCCAGTACATCACTGGGGCCCAGCTCCCTGCCATCCAGAACCTCTATATCAGGTGGTGGTGAGGACAGCCCAGTACATCACTGGGGCCCAGCTCCCTGCCATCCAGAACCTCTATATCAGGTGGTGGTGAGGACAGCCCAGTACATCACTGGGGCCCAGCTCCCTGCCATCCAGAACCTCTATATCAGAGGGTGGTGAGGACAGCCCAGTACATCACTGGGGCCCAGCTCCCTGCCATCCAGAACCTCTATATCAGAGGGTGGTGAGGACAGCCCAGTACATCACTGGGGCCAAGCTCCCTCCATCCAGAACCGTTATAACCACCTAAGCCATAGACTTGTCTCTGCTTCCGCGGGGCAAGTGGTACCGTTGTATCAAGTCTGACACCAACAGGCTCCTGAACAGCTTCCATCCACATGGCATAAGACTGATGCATTTCGCTACACCCACAATAACATCTGCTAAACAAGAGCATGTGACAAATACATTTGATTTGAAAAAGGACAAAGATGGTCCAAGAACTATCGATTTCCTGGGTTATATTCCCACAGTAGAACAAGTAATTTATTTCCATGTTGAAAAAAGAAGAGTACAAATAAAATTCCAGAGGTAGTTGATGTTTAGATGAAAACATAAATGACTGTAGGGAAATAACTCGCCAACATCAGAGACAAGGTGAAAGGTCAAGGGGACTGTCTTGATTTAAGGGTTAAAGGCTCTGCATGGCCAATCCGATATGGCAGTACAGCATTTACTGCGATACGGCCTCTACAGAAGTCAGGGCATTCAATACTTCAGAGCTGTTGTGAAGGAAGGAATTTTGTGTTTATACAGGAGGTCCCGCCCCCAACTCCAGTCATCCAATTATGTCAAAAACGGAGCTATACAGAGCTCTGCATGGTTACAACATTTGGAGGTGCACGGCAATGCGGAGCTTGAGTTGGCCTCTGCAAGCCTCCGGAGGCTACGCAACTGTACAGAGCCTCCGGACCACATTTCTGGATCAAGAATAAATCTGCTTTTAGGGCGACAGTCTTGGTTTAAGGGTTAGGGCGACAGTCTTGGTTTAAGGGTTAGGGCGACAGTCTTGGTTTTTACAGTCTTGGTTTAAGGGTTAGGGCGACAGTCTTGGTTTAAGGGTTAGGGCGACAGTCTTGGTTTAAGGGTTAGGGCGACAGTCTTGGTTTAAGGGTTAGGGCGACAGTCTTGGTTTAAGGGTTAGGGTCTTGGACAGTCTTGGTTTAAGGGTTAGGGCGACAGTCTTGATTTAAGGGTTAGGGCGACAGTCTTGATTTAAGGGTTAGGGCGACAGTCTTGATTTAAGGGTTAGGGCGACAGTCTTGATTTAAGGGTTAGGGCGACAGTCTTGGTTTAAGGGTTAGGGCGACAGTCTTGGTTTAAGGGTTAGGGCGACAGTCTTGGTTTAAGGGTTAGGGCGACAGTCTTGGTTTAAGGGTTAGGGCGACAGTCTTGGTTTAAGGGTTAGGGCGACAGTCTTGATTTAAGGGTTAGGGCGACAGTCTTGATTTAAGGGTTAGGGCGACTTCAGGGGTCTTGGGTCTCCCAGACTTCATCATCATAGTTGGGGATGGAGGTCTGGGAGGGGTCTTCAGGGTGACCATCTCCATAATTAGCATTCACAGCCAAGTCCATTGGGGTTTCCTGGAGGGGATGTGACTGTGAGCCGGCTGGTCCACTCTGTGTGTTCTCCTCCATGCTCTGGTCTTCTCCCACTTGTTGGGCTACAGACTGCTCAGCCACAGTTCCCAGGACCTCAGGGTTAGAGTTCAGCTGAGTTATGACATCAGGGTTAGAGGCTGCACCTGGCATCTCCTCAGGATGAACATCTTCACCATTGAAAATGTCCACCTCTGAAGGTCCCTGACAGACTGGTGGTTTCTGGGTACCTTCTAGTGATGACCTCACCTGGTCACCTTTTTCATCTGGACCAACCACAGAGGTAGCTGGGAGTAGAGCCCTCAGATGATCTGCTCTCACGTCCTGTGTCTGGAGGTCAAGGTTAGGGTCATCTGCGGTCACCGTTCTACCCAGAGTTCCCTGCTGGTCCCGAGTTTGACCCTCCAGTGCAAAGAAGTTTTTTCGGACAATGTAGCGAACACACTGCAGGAGCACGTTCCTCTCATGGCGGATGTCTGGGGCCAGTAACTGTAAAGGTCAGGGGTCATAGAACAATTCAGCAGGTAGGAAAAAAATGCTAACTACATTCACAATACAGACTTGAAAATGTTTAACTTTTATCTCAACCGATTTGTAAAATCAGTTGTGCCTTGATGCCTCTTTCCCGGTGTCTTACCATCTCAAGCAGAGTGGCGCGGCGCTGTTGGGGGGTGTCCATGTTGTTTCGTCCTCCTCTCGCTCCTCTTCCTCTCCCCCGACTAGGTCTATGAGGACCAGACCCAGGCTGTGGTTCCCGGGGGGGCTCAGGGTAGAGTCTCTTAGCCCCAGATGAAGCACTGTTCTGGAGCTTGGCTGGCAGAGCCTTCAGCATTGCCTGGTTCTCCTTCAGCAGCTGACTGGTCCTCTGGATGGGCAGGACTGAGACACCACTAACTTTACATCTCAACGTGTTGAATAACGAAATGTAATGAAAGTTAAAATATTAAAGCTAAAACAGTGGAATCATTGGCGACGTCTTCTGTTTGTTGCCTCCACACACACAGAGAAAACAAGCCTCCATACGGGGAAAACAGACAGCTGACATTTATAGCTCACCTTGTGGTTCCTGGTCACTGTCGCTCTCGGTCATGGAGCCGTAGCTGGCCATCAGAGATCCCAGCCCTGATGTCATTTGTTTAGGGGCCACAGTCACCCCACCTCCACTGACTGGCTCCTCTGTATCAGAGTCTGCAGGGGTCAGAGTCAACAGGGGTTGTGTATACAGGAACAGACATTAGGACCTTTAAAAACCTCTGGCAGGTTCCTGGATCACTGACTGACCTGGATCGCTGTTGGCGAGAGCCCCCAGTGGGTCTCCCTCCCTGGGGTACTGAGTGAGGGGTGGAGGCCTCTCCATGGAGAGTTGAGTGGGGTGTGGCGGTCTCTCTGACTGACGAGGACCTGGTCTGGCCCATCTGCCCCTCTGGAACCTTCCACCACGCTGTCCACAACCTCTACCCCTCATCCTCCTGACAACAGAACACACAGCATGTTGTAGCATGGCCTTAATAGTTCAGCTAATATAGGTCCCAACTATTCCGTGGAGTAAACTGTGCATCAGTACAATATCATCCTGTTGTATTTGTAACCTAACTTGTACCAACCAATAAAAACAAATAAAAATGTAGGAAGAAGTACCCAAACTGAGCGGTTTCCAGCACCGCTCCAGTCTCCTCCCTGGCATCCATCACCTTCCTCCTCTTCTCCACGTTCACCAGGGTCGGGTAGTTCCTGTACAGACAGAGACAAAGCTCTGATGTGTGCTTTCTGATAGTGTCACGTGACCTTGAAATTACTAAAGGGTGTCCCGCAAGGGTTGATTTTGGGACCCATCTTTACTATTTATATTAATAATATATCTGCAAAAAACTAACATTAATCTATATGCTGATAACACTATTGGCCCTGCTGCTGACCAGGCTGTTAGAGCATCAGATTTGGTTACCTTGCAGAAAGCCCTTGTGGATTTGGCCCTGCTGCTGACCAGGCTGTTAGAGCATCAGATTTGGTTACCTTGCAGAAAGCCCTTGTGGATTTGGCCCTGCTGCTGACCAGGCTGTTAGAGCATCAGATTTGGTTACCTTGCAGAAAGCCCTTGTGGATTTGGCCCTGCTGCTGACCAGGCTGTCAGAGCATCAGATTTGGTTACCTTGCAGAAAGCCCTTGTGGATTTGGCCCTGCTGCTGACCAGGCTGTTAGAGCATCAGATTTGGTTACCTTGCAGAAAGCCCTTGTGGATTTGGCCCTGCTGCTGACCAGGCTGTCAGAGCATCAGATTTGGTTACCTTGCAGAAAGCCCTTGTGGATTTGGCCCTGCTGCTGACCAGGCTGTCAGAGCATCAGATTTGGTTACCTTGCAGAAAGCCCTTGTGGATTTGGCCCTGCTGCTGACCAGGCTGTCAGAGCATCAGATTTGGTTACCTTGCAGAAAGCCCTTGTGGATTTGGCCCTGCTGCTGACCAGGCTGTCAGAGCATCAGTCAGAGCATCAGATTTGGTTACCTTGCAGAAAGCCCTTGTGGATTTGGCCCTGCTGCTGACCAGGCTGTCAGAGCATCAGATTTGGTTACCTTGCAGAAAGCCCTTGTGGATTTGGCCCTGCTGCTGACCAGGCTGTCAGAGCATCAGATTTGGTTACCTTGCAGAAAGCCCTTGTGGATTTGGCCCTGCTGCTGACCAGGCTGTCAGAGCATCAGATTTGGTTACCTTGCAGAAAGCCCTTGTGGATTTGGCCCTGCTGCTGACCAGGCTGTCAGAGCATCAGATTTGGTTACCTTGCAGAAAGCCCTTGTGGATTTGGCCCTGCTGCTGACCAGGCTGTCAGAGCATCAGATTTGGTTACCTTGCAGAAAGCCCTTGTGGATTTGGCCCTGCTGCTGACCAGGCTGTTAGAGCATCAGATTTGGTTACCTTGCAGAAAGCCCTTGTGGATTTGGCCCTGCTGCTGACCAGGCTGTTAGAGCATCAGATTTGGTTACCTTGCAGAAAGCCCTTGTGGATTTGGCCCTGCTGCTGACCAGGCTGTTAGAGCATCAGATTTGGTTACCTTGCAGAAAGCCCTTGTGGATTTGAAATTGGTCCTTCATGCGGCGGAAAAAACTAAATACATCCTGTTGAGATATTTCAGATGGTTTACACATTTATGTGATGGTCCTCTCATTGAGCAGGTTCCAAACCATAAATATTTGGGCTTTTGGATTAGCAAAAATGTAAAAAATAAAAAGACAGGACGAGCTGGTAAAGCTGAGATTCAAGGCTTTATAGAACTAGACCAGGCCTCTCCCTAAACAGAAAGCAGGCTGGACACTCAACGTTCCTGCAGCCCCTCATTATGAGACTTCCCATTTATCAGAATGCAGCAGCCATTACTCTAAAACTCTTGGCTGCAGTGTTCACATTTTTATTTTACCAGGTAAGTTGACTGAGAACACAGGTTTAATACTCATCAATGCATCATTTATCAGCTGGTCAGCTGAACCTCTAAAATGCCAGTAGTTTAGAAAGCTGATGAGGAATAGATTCACTCTGATTTGTGAGTGTTTTGGTTGATTGTAATAATTTGGTGTTATTGAAAAGTAGTGAATCTGAAACGGCTGTGTCTGTTTTACTGAATGATGTTGAATCGTTTGTTCTCAGGTCACCATTGAGAATGAGAACCTGATCTCCCCTGAAAAATTACCACTACAAAAATACCCTTAAAGCTAACAAAAACACCTATACTGTATATGCAACTATAGACAGCTAAACAAACTGGAACAAAAACACCCTACTTTCGGAAAATGTTCAGACCCGTGTTACGTTACAAAATTGATTTAAAAAAAAGAAGCAATCTACACAATACCCCTTGAAGGATAAAGCGAAAACAGGTGTTATGATAAAAAATAAACAGAAATACCTCATTTACATAAGTATTCAGACCCTTTGCTATGAGACTCAAAGTTGAGCTCAGGTGCATCCTGTTTCCATTGATCGTTGAGATGTTTCTACAACTTGGAGTCCATCTGTGGTAATTTCAATTGATTGGACATGATTTAGAAAGACACACACCTGTCTATACAAGGTCCCACAGTTGACAGTGCATGTCAGAGCAAAAACCAAGCCATGAGGTCAAAGGAATTGTCCGCATCTCTCCGAGACAGGGTTGTGTCGAGGCACAGATCTGGGGAATTGTAACAAAAAAAAATGGCTGCAACTTTGAAAGTCCCCAAGAACACAGTGGCCTCCATCATTCTTAAATGGAAGAAGTTTGGAACCACCAAGTCTCTTCCAAGAGCTGGCCGCCCTGCCAAACTGAGCAGTCGGGGGAGAAGTGCCTTGGTCAGGGAGGTGACCAAGAACCCGATGGTCACTCTGACAGAGCTCCTCTGTGGAGATGGGAGAACCTTCCAGAAGGACAACCATCTCTGCAGCCCTCCAACAATCAGGCCTTTCTGGTAGAGTGGCCAGATGGAAGCCACTCCTCAGTAAAAGGCACATGACAGCCTGCTTGGAGTTTGCCAAAAGGCACCTAAAGACTCTCAGACCATGAGAAACAAGATTCTATGGTCTGATAAAACCAAGATTGAACTCTTTGGTCTGAATGCCAAGCATCACATCTGGAGGAAACCAGGCACCATCCCTATGTTGAAGCATGGTGGTGGCAGCATCATTCTGTGGGGATGTTTTTCAGCGGCAGAGACTGGGAGACTAATCAGGATTGAGGGAAAGATGAACGGAGCAAAGTACAGATAGATCCTTGCTGAAAACCTGCTCCAGAACGCTCAGGATCTCAAATTGGGGCGAAGGTTCACCTTCCAACAAGACAACGACACTAAGCACACAGCCAAGACAACGCAGGAGTGGCTTCGGGACAAGTCTCTGAATGTCTACCCACAGTTTGTGTTGTCACCCCTGGGGACATGACCCCAGGGTGGCAACACACACTGTACAGTCTAAGTGATATCAATGGGTCTTTCTCTATTCTGATTGTTTTATTTTATACTGTTCAAGAAATTCTGCACTCATTTGAGAATTTCCACAATGCCACGTAGGGCTGCATGATATGGGGAAACAATCTAGGCCTTATTTTTAACCAAATGTTGAAATTGCAATTTGACTTGTGATTTAGAGCATAACACTTGGGTGAACTGTTGGAATCATGGAAATAGAATGATTATTCAAATTTTATAGTTAGAATATAATAGTGGGCACGTCGAATACAGTGTTTGATAAATTAAAATGCCAGGGAGGAGTTACTGTGACAGGGGAGGAACCAAAGTGTTGACAAGTGTTTCCTAGGAGACTAAAATATTTGGCTACATTGAATGTTCTCTCTTACCTACTTCACAAAGCTAACATATTCTTGCTTCGTGAATTCCTCTGATTTAGATGTTGCATAAAAAACATGCAGATTTAGTTCTACACCATCACTGGTATTATCAGGCTGTATTTGCTCGTTACGTTTGCTTGGACTCAGTACATTTGTTAGCTAGGTAGCAATTAGCATTAGCTAATAGTGTAATTACAGAAGGCTAGTGGATTAATATTAAAAAGCAAAGTGGAAACAGCGTTGTTGTCATCGACATTGCCGCATGTCAAATTCAATTTTATTTGTCACATGCACCGAATACAACAGGTAACACCTTAGTGAAATGCTGATTTACAAGCCCTTAACCAACAGCTTTAAGAAAATAACTTATAATAATTTGTAAGTAGAAAATAGATACGGAAATAGAAAATAAAAGGAACAAATAATGAAAAAGCAGCAGAAAAATAACAAGCGAGGCTCTATAATAGAGGTCAGCCGATTATGATTTTTCAACTCCGAAACCGATTGGAGGACCACAAAAAGCCGATACCGATTTAAAAAATCTGACTATTTCTGTTTATATATATTTGTAATAATGACAATTACAACAATACTGAATGAACACTTATTTTAACTTAGTATAATACATTAAAAAAAAAAATTGTCTCAAATAAATAATGAAAAGTGTTCAATTTGGTTTAAATAATGCAAAAACAAAAAGTGTTGGAGAAGTAAAAGTGCAATATGTGCCATGTAAGAAAGCTAACGTTTAAGTTCCTTGCTCAGAACATATGAAAGCTGGTGGTTCCTGAAAACATGAGTCTTCAATATTCCCAGTTAAGAAGTTTTAGGTTGTAGTTATTATAGGACTATTTCTCTCTATACCATTTGTATTTCATAGACCTTTGACTTTTGGATGTTCTTATAGGCACTATAGTACTGCCAGCCTCGGGAGTTGATGGGCTTGAAGTCATACATATTCGTCGCCAGACCCACTGGCTCCAGGTCATCTACAAGTGCATGCTAGGTAAAGCTCCCAACTTATCTCAGTTCACTGGTCATGATGGCAACACCCACCCGTAGCACGCGCTCCAGCAGGTGTATCTCACTAATCATCCCTAAAGCCAACACCTCATTTGGCCGCCTTTCGTTCTAGTTCTCTGCTGCCTGTGACTGGAACGAATTGCAAAAATCGCTGAAGTTGGAGACTTATCTCCCTCACAAACTTCAAACATCTGCTATCTGAGCAGCTAACCGATCGCTGCAGCTGTACATAGTCCATCTGTAAATAGCCCACCCATTTTTACCTACCTCATCCCCACAGTTTTTATTTATTTACTTTTCTGCTCTTTTGCACACCAATATCTCTACCTGTACATGACCATCTGATCATTTATCACTCCAGTGTTAATCTGCAAAATTGTAATTATTCGCTTACCTCCTCATGCCTTTTGCACACAATGTATATAGACTCTTTTCTACTGTGTTACTGACTTGTTTATTGTTTACTCCATGAGTAACTCTGTTGTCTGTTCACACTGCTATGCTTTATCTTGGCCAGGTCGCAGTTGCAAATGAGAACTTGTTCTCAACTAGCCTACCTGGTTAAATAAAGGTGTTCTCAACTAGCCTACCTGGTTAAATAAAGGTGTTCTCAACTAGCCTACCTGGTTAAATAAAAGGTGTTCTCAACTAGCCTACCTGGTTAAATAAAGGTGTTCTCAACTAGCCTACCTGGTTAAATAAAGGTGTTCTCAACTAGCCTACCTGGTTAAATAAAGGTGTTCTCAACTAGCCTACCTGGTTAAATAAAGGTGAAATAAATAAAAATAAATAAAAACTGTAGTAGTTGTAGTAGTAGTTCTGGCAAACGGAGGAAAGTGTGGTTTGGATGAATGCTTACGAGCCTGTTGCTGCCTACCACCGCTCAGTCAGACTGCTCAAATAATAGACTTAATTATAATGTAATAAACACAGAAATATATGAGCCTTAAGTCATTAATATGGTCAAATATGGAAACTATAATTTCGAAAACTAAACGTTTATTATTTCAATGAAATACGGAACCGTTCTGTATTTTATCAGACGGGTGGCATCCCTAAGTCTAGATATTGCTGTTACATTGCACAACCTTCAATGTTATGTCATAATTATGTACAATTCTGGCAAATTAATTACGGTCTTTGTTAGGAAGAAACGGTTTTCCACACAGTTCGCAACGAGCCAGGCAGCCCAAACTGCTGCATGTACCCAGACTCTGCTTACACTGAACGGGGGGGTACCGGTACAGAGTCAATGTGGAGACTATATACAGGAGGTACCAGTACAGAGTCAATGTGGAGACTATATACAGGGGGTACCAGTACAGAGTCAATGTGGAGGCTATATATAGGGGGTACCAGTACAGACAGAGTCAATGCGGAGACTATATACAGGGGTGCCGGTACAGAGTCAATGCGGAGGCTATATACAGGGGGTACCGGTACAGAGTCAATGCGGAGGCTATATACAGGGGGTACTGGTACAGAGTCAATGCGGAGGCTATATACAGGGGGTACCGGTACAGAGTCAATGCGGAGGCTATATACAGGGGGTATCGGTACAGAGTCAATGTGGAGGCTATATACAGGGGGTACCGGTACAGAGTCAATGCGGAGGCTATATACTGGGGGTACCGGTCCACATGGCTGGTAAAATAGACATCTTACTACTGCCAGAATCTACCCAAATGTGGCAGGTGTTAATATTAGGCCCCGATACTGGTGGTAACAGCACATGTTTCATATGGACCACAGAATCAGATCTAATCCAGAAGTAGTCATTTCAAGAGAAATTGAGGAAACAAAAGCATTGCTGATTAGTGACTGGATCTTACAAAGTTTTACCATGTTTAAAAACATACTACAGTACTGACCTGCGCCTCTCCTCTCTCCATTTAGAAATCTCCTCTGGAGTGTCCAGCTTGATTCTCTTTGCCCCTGGGGCATGGTTCTATAGGAGATGGTACAAGAGGAGGTTAAACACGCGGTTCTATAGGAGACAGAGGTGGTCAAACACGCGGTTCTATAGGAGACGGAGGTGGTCAAACACGCGGTTCTATAGGAGACGGAGGAGGAGGTGGTCAAACACGCGGTTCTATAGGAGACGGAGGTGGTCAAACACGCGGTTCTATAGGAGACGGAGGTGGTCAAACACGCGGTTCTATAGGAGACGGAGGTGGTCAAACACGCGGTTCTATAGGAGACGGAGGAGGTGGTCAAACACGCGGTTCTATAGGAGACGGAGGTGGTCAAACACGCGGTTCTATAGGAGACGGAGGAGGTGGTGGTCAAACACACGGTTCTATAGGAGACGGAGGAGGAGGTGGTCAAACGCGCGGTTCCGGACAGGAGGAGGAGGTTAAACACGCGGTTCCGGACAGGAGGAAGAGGAGGTTAAACACGCGGTTCCAGACAGGAGGAAGAGGTCAAACGCGCGTTTCCGGACAGGAGGAGGAGGTCAAACGCGCGTTTCCGGACAGGAGGAGGAGGTTAAACGTGCGGTTCCGGACAGGAGATTAAACACGCGGTTCCAGACAGGAGGAGGAGGAGGTTAAACACGCGGTTCCAGACAGGAGGAGGAGGTTAAACACGCGGTTCCAGACAGGAGGAGGTTAAACACGCGGTTCCGGACAGGAGGAGGAGGAGGTTAAACACGCGGTTCCGGACAGGGGGAGGAGGAGGTTAAACACGCGGTTCCAGACAGGAGGAGGAGATTAAACACGCGGTTCCAGACAGGAGGAGGAGGTTAAACACGCGGTTCCAGACAGGAGGAGGAGGAGGTTAAACACACGGTTCCGGACAGGAGGAGGAGGAGGAGGTTAAACGCGCGGTTCCGGACAGGAGGAGGAGGTTAAACACGCGGTTCCAGACAGGAGGAGGAGGAGGAGGTTAAACGCGCGGTTCCGGACAGGAGGAGGTGGTTAAACGCGCGGTTCCGGATAGGAGGAGGAGGTTAAACACGCGGTTCCAGACAGGAGGAGGAGGAGGTTAAACACGCGGTTCCAGACAGGAGGAGGAGGAGGTTAAACGCGCGGTTCCAGACAGGAGGAGGAGGAGGAGGTTAAACGCGCGGTTCCGGACAGGAGGAGGTTAAACGCGCGGTTCCGGACAGGAGGAGGAGGTTAAACGCGCGGTTCCAGACAGGAGGAGGAGGTTAAACACGCGGTTCCAGACAGGAGGAGGAGGAGGAGGTTAAACGCGCGGTTCCGGACAGGAGGAGGTGGTTAAACGCGCGGTTCCGGATAGGAGGAGGAGGTTAAACGCGCGGTTCCGGACAGGAGGAGGAGGTTAAACGCGCGGTTCCGGACAGGAGGAGGAGGTTAAACGCGCGGTTCCGGACAGGAGGTTAAACGCGCGGTTCCGGACAGGAGGTTAAACGCGCGGTTCCGGACAGGAGGAGGAGGTTAAACACGCGGTTCCAGACAGGAGGAGGAGGTTAAACACGCGGTTCCAGACAGGAGGAGGAGGAGGTTAAACACGCGGTTCCAGACAGGAGGAGGTTAAACACGCGGTTCCAGACAGGAGGAGGTTAAACACGCGGTTCAAGACAGGAGGAGGTTAAACACGCGGTTCCAGACAGGAGGAGGTTAAACACGCGGTTCCAGACAGGAGGAGGAGAAACACGCGGTTCCAGACAGGAGGAGGAGGAGGAGGTTAAACACGCGGTTCCAGACAGGAGGAGGAGGAGGTTAAACACGCGGTTCCAGACAGGAGGAGGAGGTTAAACACGCGGTTCCGGACAGGGGGAGTAGGAGGTTAAACACGCGGTTCCGGACAGGAGGAGGAGGAGGTTAAACACGCGGTTCCAGACAGGAGGAGGTTAAACACGCGGTTCCAGACAGGAGGAGGAGGAGGTTAAACACGCGGTTCCAGACAGGAGGAGGAGGAGGTTAAACGCGGTTCCAGACAGGAGGAGGAGGAGGTTAAACACGCGGTTCCAGACAGGAGGAGGAGGAGGTTAAACACGCGGTTCCGGACAGGAGGAGGAGGTTAAACGCGCGGTTCCGGACAGGAGGAGGAGGTTAAACACGCGGTTCCGGACAGGAGGAGGAGGTTAAACGCGCGGTTCCGGACAGGAGGAGGAGGAGGAGGTTAAAGACGGAGGAGGTTCCGGACAGGAGGAGGAGGTTAAACGCGCGGTTCCGGACAGGAGGAGGAGGTTAAACGCGCGGTTCCGGACAGGAGGAGGAGGTTAAACGCGCGGTTCCGGACAGGAGGAGGAGGTTAAACGCGCGGTTCCGGACAGGAGGAGGAGGTTAAAGGAGGTTAAACGCGGTTCCGGACAGGAGGAGGAGGTTAAACGCGCGGTTCCGGACAGGAGGAGGAGGTTAAACGCGCGGTTCCAGACAGGAGGAGGTTAAACGCGCGGTTCCAGACAGGAAGAGGAGGAGGTTAAACACGCGGTTCCAGACAGGAGGAGGAGGAGGAGGTTAAACACGCGGTTCCAGACAGGAGGAGGAGTTAAACACGCGGTTCCAGACAGGAGGAGGAGGAGGAGGTTAAACACGCGGTTCCAGACAGGAGGAGGTTAAACACGCGGTTCCAGACAGGAGGAGGTTAAACACGCGGTTCAAGACAGGAGGAGGTTAAACACGCGGTTCCAGACAGGAGGAGGTTAAACACGCGGTTCCAGACAGGAGGAGGACGAGGTTAAACACGCGGTTCCAGACAGGAGGAGGAGGTTAAACACGCGGTTCCAGACAGGAGGAGGTTAAACACGCGGTTCAAGACAGGAGGAGGTTAAACACGCGGTTCCAGACAGGAGGAGGTTAAACACGCGGTTCCAGACAGGAGGAGGAGGTTAAACACGCGGTTCCAGACAGGAGGAGGAGGTTAAACACGCGGTTCCAGACAGGAGGAGGAGGTTAAACACGCGGTTCCAGACAGGAGGAGGAGGTTAAACGCGGGGTTCCAGACAGGAAGAGGAGGAGGTTAAACACGCGGTTCCAGACAGGAGGTTAAACACGCGGTTCAAGACAGGAGGAGGTTAAACACGCGGTTCCAGACAGGAGGAGGAGAAACACGCGGTTCCAGACAGGAGGAGGAGGTTAAACACGCGGTTCCAGACAGGAGGAGGAGGAGGTTAAACACGCGGTTCCAGACAGGGGGAGTAGGAGGTTAAACACGCGGTTCCGGACAGGAGGAGGAGGTTAAACACGCGGTTCCAGACAGGAGGTTAAACACGCGGTTCCAGACAGGAGGTTAAACACGCGGTTCCAGACAGGAGGTTAAACACGCGGTTCCAGACAGGAGGTTAAACACGCGGTTCCAGACAGGAGGTTAAACACGCGGTTCCAGACAGGAGGTTAAACACGCGGTTCCAGACAGGAGGTTAAACACGCGGTTCCAGACAGGAGGTTAAACACGCAGTTCCAGACAGGAGGAGGAGGAGGTTAAACACGCGGTTCCAGACAGGAGGAGGAGGAGGTTAAACACGCGGTTCCAGACAGGAGGAGGAGGTTAAACACGCGGTTCCAGACAGGAGGAGGAGGTTAAACACGCGGTTCCAGACAGGAGGAGGAGGTTAAACACGCGGTTCCAGACAGGAGGAGGAGGTTAAACGCGCGGTTCCAGACAGGAGGAGGAGGAGGAGGTTAAACGCGCGGTTCCAGACAGGAGGAGGAGGTTAAACACGCGGTTCCAGACAGGAGGAGGAGGTTAAACACGCGGTTCCGGACAGGAGGAGGAGGTTAAACACGCGGTTCCAGACAGGAGGAGGAGGTTAAACACGCGGTTCCAGACAGGAGGAGGAGGTTAAACACGCGGTTCCAGACAGGAGGAGGAGGTTAAACACGCGGTTCCAGACAGGAGGAAGTTAAACACGCGGTTCCAGACAGGAGGAGGTTAAACACGCGGTTCCAGACAGGAGGAGGAGGAGGTTAAACACACGGTTCCGGACAGGAGGAGGAGGAGGTTAAACACACGGTTCCGGACAGGAGGAGGAGGAGGTTAAACACACGGTTCCGGACAGGAGGAGGAGGAGGAGGTTAAACGCGCGGTTCCGGACAGGAGGAGGAGGTTAAACGCGCGGTTCCGGACAGGAGGAGGAGGAGGAGGTTAAACGCGCGGTTCCGGACAGGAGGAGGAGGAGGAGGTTAAACGCGCGGTTCCGGACAGGAGGAGGAGGAGGAGGTTAAACGCGCGGTTCCGGACAGGAGGAGGAGGAGGAGGTTAAACGCGCGGTTCCGGACAGGAGGAGGTTAAACACGCGGTTCCAGACAGGAGGAGGAGGACGTGCGGTTCCAGACAGGAGGAGGTTAAACACGCGGTTCCAGACAGGAGGAGGAGGTTAAACACGCGGTTCCAGACAGGAGGAGGAGGAGGTTAAACACGCGGTTCCAGACAGGAGGAGGAGGTTAAACACGCGGTTCCAGGAGGAGGAGGTTAAACACGCGGTTCCAGACAGGAGGAGGAGGTTAAACACGCGGTTCCAGACAGGAGGAGGAGGAGGTTAAACACGCGGTTCCAGACAGGAGGAGGAGGTTAAACACGCGGTTCCAGACAGGAGGAGGAGGAGGAGGTTAAACACGCGGTTCCAGACAGGAGGAGGAGGTTAAACACGCGGTTCCAGACAGGAGGAGGAGGTTAAACACGCGGTTCCAGACAGGGGAGGAGGAGGTTAAACACGCGGTTCCAGACAGGAGGAGGAGGAGGTTAAACACGCGGTTCCAGACACGCGGGACAGGAGGAGGAGGTTAAACACGCGGTTCCAGACAGGAGGAGGAGGTTAAACACGCGGTTCCAGACAGGAGGAGGAGGAGGTTAAACACGCGGTTCCAGACAGGAGGAGGAGGTTAAACACGCGGTTCCAGAGGAGGAGGAGGTTAAACACGCGGTTCCAGACAGGAGGAGGTTAAACACGCGGGAGGAGGTTAAACACGCGGTTCCAGACAGGAGGAGGAGGTTAAACACGCGGTTCCAGACAGGAGGAGGAGGTTAAACACGCGGTTCCAGACAGGAGGAGGAGGTTAAACACGCGGTTCCAGACAGGAGGAGGTTAAACACGCGGTTCCAGACAGGAGGAGGAGGTTAAACACGCGGTTCCAGACAGGAGGAGGAGGTTAAACACGCGGTTCCAGACAGGAGGAGGAGGAGGTTAAACAGGAGGAGGAGGAGGTTAAACACGCGGTTCCAGACAGGAGGAGGAGGTTAAACACGCGGTTCCAGACAGGAGGAGGAGGTTAAACACGCGGTTCCAGACAGGAGGAGGAGGTTAAACACGCGGGAGGAGGAGGTTAAACACGCGGTTCCAGACAGGAGGAGGGAGGTTAAACACGCGGTTCCAGACAGGAGGAGGTTAAACACGCGGTTCCAGACAGGAGGAGGAGAAACACGCGGTTCCAGACAGGAGGAGGAGGAGGTTAAACACGCGGTTCCAGACAGGAGGAGGTTAAACACGCGGTTCCAGACAGGAGGAGGAGGTTAAACACGCGGTTCCAGACAGGAGGAGGTTAAACACGCGGTTCCAGACAGGAGGAGGAGGTTAAACACGCGGTTCCAGACAGGAGGAGGTTAAACACGCGGTTCCAGACAGGAGGAGGAGGTTAAACACGCGGTTCCAGACAGGAGGAGGTTAAACACGCGGTTCCAGGAGGTTAAACAGGTTCCAGACAGGAGGAGGTTAAACACGCGGTTCCAGACAGGAGGAGGAGGAGGTTAAACACGCGGGAGGGAGGTTAAACACGCGGTTCCAGACAGGAGGAGGAGGAGGTTAAACACGCGGTTCCAGAGGAGGACGCGGTTCCAGAGGAGGAGGTTAAACACGCGGTTCCAGACAGGAGGAGGAGGAGGTTAAACACGCGGTTCCAGACAGGGAGGAGGAGGTTAAACAGGTTCCAGACAGGAGGAGGAGGAGGTTAAACACGCGGTTCCAGACAGGAGGAGGAGGAGGTTAAACACGCGGTTCCAGACAGGAGGAGGAGGTTAAACACGCGGTTCCAGACAGGAGGAGGAGGTTAAAACGCGGTTCCAGACGCGGTTCCAGACAGGAGGAGGAGGTTAAACACGCGGTTCCAGAGGAGGAGGAGGAGGTTAAACACGCGGTTCCAGACAGGAGGAGGAGGTTAAACACGCGGTTCCAGACAGGAGGAGGAGGTTAAACACGCGGTTCCAGACAGGAGGAGGTTAAACACGCGGTTCCAGACAGGAGGAGGAGGTTAAACACGCGGTTCCAGACAGGAGGAGGAGGTTAAACACGCGGTTCCAGACAGGAGGAGGTTAAACACGCGGTTCCAGACAGGAGGAGGAGGTTAAACACGCGGTTCCAGACAGGAGGAGGAGGTTAAACACGCGGTTCCAGACAGGAGGAGGAGGTTAAACACGCGGTTCCAGACAGGAGGAGGAGGAGGTTAAACACGCGGTTCCAGACAGGAGGAGGAGGAGGTTAAACACGCGGTTCCGGACAGGAGGAGGAGGAGGTTAAACACGCGGTTCCGGACAGGAGGAGGAGGTTAAACACGCGGTTCCGGACAGGAGGAGGAGGTTAAACACGCGGTTCCGGACAGGAGGAGGAGGTTAAACACGCGGTTCCGGACAGGAGGAGGAGGAGGTTAAAACGCGGTTCCGGACAGGAGGAGGTTAAACACGCGGTTCCGGACAGGAGGAGGAGGTTAAACACGCGGTTCCAGACAGGGAGGACGCGGTTCCAGACAGGAGGAGGTTAAACACGCGGTTCCAGACAGGAGGAGGAGGAGGAGTTCCAGACAGGAGGAGGAGGTTAAACACGCGGTTCCAGACAGGAGGAGGAGGTTAAACACGCGGTTCCAGACAGGAGGAGGAGGAGGTTAAACACGCGGTTCCAGACAGGAGGAGGTTAAACACGCGGTTCCAGACAGGAGGAGGTTAAACAGGAGGAGGAGGAGGTTAAACACGCGGTTCCAGACAGGAGGAGGAGGTTAAACACGCGGTTCCAGACAGGAGGAGGAGGTTAAACACGCGGTTCCAGACAGGAGGAGGAGGTTAAACACGCGGTTCCAGACAGGAGGAGGAGGTTAAACACGCGGTTCCAGACAGGAGGAGGAGGAGGTTAAACACGCGGTTCCAGACAGGAGGAGGAGGAGGTTAAACACGCGGTTCCAGACAGGAGGAGGAGGTTAAACACGCGGTTCCAGACAGGAGGAGGAGGTTAAACACGCGGTTCCAGACAGGAGGAGGAGGAGGTTAAACACGCGGTTCCCAGGTTAAACAGGAGGAGGAGGTTAAACACGCGGTTCCAGACAGGAGGAGGTTAAACACGCGGTTCCAGACAGGAGGAGGTTAAACACGCGGTTCCAGACAGGAGGAGGAGGAGGTTAAACACGCGGTTCCAGACAGGAGGAGGAGGAGGAGGTTAAACACGCGGTTCCAGACAGGAGGAGGAGGTTAAACACGCGGTTCCAGACAGGAGGAGGAGGTTAAACACGCGGTTCCAGACAGGAGGAGGAGGTTAAACACGCGGTTCCAGACAGGAGGAGGAGGTTAAACACGCGGTTCCAGACAGGGAGGAGGAGGTTAAACACGCGGTTCCAGACAGGAGGAGGTTAAACACGCGGTTCCAGACAGGAGGAGGAGGTTAAACACGCGGTTAAACACGCGGTTCCAGACAGGAGGAGGAGGTTAAACACGCGGTTCCAGGAGGACAGACAGGAGGGAGGAGGTTAAACACGCGGTTCCAGACAGGAGGAGGAGGTTAAACACGCGGTTCCAGACAGGAGGAGGAGGTTAAACACGCGGTTCCAGACAGGAGGAGGAGGAGGTTAAACACGCGGTTCCAGACAGGAGGAGGAGTTCCAGAGGAGGAGGTTAAACACGCGGTTCCAGACAGGAGGAGGAGGTTAAACACGCGGTTCCAGACAGGAGGAGGAGGAGGTTAAACACGCGGTTCCGGACAGGAGGAGGAGGTTAAACACGCGGTTCCGGACAGGAGGAGGAGGAGGTTAAACACGCGGTTCCGGACAGGAGGAGGAGGTTAAACACGCGGTTCCGGACAGGAGGAGGAGGAGGTTAAACACGCGGTTCCGGACAGGAGGAGGAGGAGGTTAAACACGCGGTTCCAGACACAGGAGTTCCAGACAGGAGGTTAAACACGCGGTTCCAGACAGGAGGTTAAAGGAGGTTAAACACGCGGTTCCAGACAGGAGGAGGAGGTTAAACACGCGGTTCCAGACAGGAGGAGGTTAAACACGCGGTTCCAGACAGGAGGAGGTTAAAGGTTCCAGACAAGGAGGTTAAACACGCGGTTCCAGAGGAGGAGGAGGTTAAACACGCGGTTCCAGACAGGAGGAGGTTAAACACGCGGTTCCAGACAGGAGGAGGTTAAACACGCGGTTCCAGACAGGAGGAGGAGGTTAAACACGCGGTTCCAGACAGGAGGAGGAGGTTAAACACGCGGTTCCAGACAGGAGGAGGAGGAGGTTAAACACGCGGTTCCAGACAGGAGGAGGACGCGGGAGGAGGGAGGAGGTTAAACACGCGGTTCCAGACAGGAGGAGGAGGTTAAACACGCGGTTCCGGACAGGAGGAGGTTAAACACGCGGTTCCGGACAGGAGGAGGAGGAGGTTAAACACGCGGTTCCGGACAGGAGGAGGAGGTTAAACACGCGGTTCCAGACAGGAGGAGGAGGTTAAACACGCGGTTCCAGACAGGAGGAGGAGGTTAAACACGCGGTTCCAGACAGGAGGAGGAGGAGGTTAAACACGCGGTTCCAGACAGGAGGAGGAGGTTAAACACGCGGTTCCAGACAGGAGGAGGAGGTTAAACACGCGGTTCCAGACAGGGAGGAGGAGGTTAAACACGCGGTTCCAGACAGGAGGAGGGAGGTTAAACACGCGGTTCCAGACAGGAGGAGGTTAAACACGCGGTTCCAGACAGGAGGAGGAGGTTAAACACGCGGTTCCAGACAGGAGGAGGAGGTTAAACACGCGGTTCGGTTCAGGACAGGAGGAGGTTAAACACGCGGTTCCAGACAGGAGGAGGAGGTTAAACACGCGGTTCCAGACAGGAGGAGGAGGTTAAACACGCGGTTCCAGACAGGAGGAGGAGGTTAAACACGCGGTTCCAGACAGGAGGAGGAGGTTAAACACGCGGTTCCAGACAGGAGGAGGAGGAGGTTAAACACGCGGTTCCAGACAGGAGGAGGAGGAGGTTAAACACGCGGTTCCCAGGAGGAGGAGGAGGACAGGAGGAGGTTAAACACGCGGTTCCAGACAGGAGGAGGAGGAGGTTAAACACGCGGTTCCAGACAGGAGGAGGAGGTTAAACACGCGGTTCCAGACAGGAGGAGGAGGTTAAACACGCGGTTCCAGACAGGAGGAGGTTAAACACGCGGTTCCAGACAGGAGGAGGTTAAACACGCGGTTCCAGACAGGAGGAGGTTAAACACGCGGTTCCAGACAGGAGGAGGTTAAACACGCGGTTCCAGACAGGAGGAGGTTAAACACGCGGTTCCAGACAGGAGGAGGTTAAACACGCGGTTCCAGACAGGAGGAGGAGGAGGTTAAACACGCGGTTCCAGACAGGAGGAGGTTAAACACGCGGTTCCAGACAGAGGAGGAGGAGGTTAAACACGCGGTTCCAGACAGGAGGAGGAGGAGGTTAAACACGCGGTTCCAGAGGAGGAGGAGGTTAAACACGCGGTTCCAGACAGGAGGTTAAACACGCGGTTCCAGACAGGAGGAGGAGAAACACGCGGTTCCAGACAGGAGGAGGAGGAGGTTAAACACGCGGTTCCAGACAGGAGGAGGAGGTTAAACACGCGGTTCCAGACAGGAGGAGGAGGTTAAACACGCGGTTCCAGACAGGAGGAGGAGGTTAAACACGCGGTTCCAGACAGGAGGAGGAGGTTAAACACGCGGTTCCAGACAGGAGGAGGAGGTTAAACACGCGGTTCCAGACAGGAGGAGGAGGTTAAACACGCGGTTCCAGACAGGAGGAGGAGGTTAAACACGCGGTTCCAGACAGGAGGAGGAGGTTAAACACGCGGTTCCAGACAGGAGGAGGAGGTTAAACACGCGGTTCCAGACAGGGAGGAGGTTAAACACGCGGTTCCAGAGGAGGAGGTTAAACACGCGGTTCCAGACAGGAGGAGGAGGTTAAACACGCGGTTCCAGACAGGAGGAGGTTAAACACGCGGTTCCAGACAGGAGGAGGAGGTTAAACACGCGGTTCCAGACAGGAGGAGGAGGTTAAACACGCGGTTCCAGACAGGAGGAGGAGGTTAAACACGCGGTTCCAGACAGGAGGAGGAGGTTAAACACGCGGTTCCAGACAGGAGGAGGAGGAGGTTAAACACGCGGTTCCAGACAGGAGGAGGAGGTTAAACACGCGGTTCCAGACAGGAGGAGGAGGTTAAACACGCGGTTCCAGACAGGAGGAGAAGGTTAAACACGCGGTTCCAGACAGGAGGAGGAGGTTAAACACGCGGTTCCAGACAGGAGGAGGAGGTTAAACACGCGGTTCCAGACAGGAGGAGGAGGTTAAACACGCGGTTCCAGACAGGAGGAGGAGGTTAAACACGCGGTTCCAGACAGGAGGAGGAGGTTAAACACGCGGTTCCAGACAGGAGGAGGAGGTTAAACACGCGGTTCCAGACAGGAGGAGGAGGTTAAACACGCGGTTCCAGACAGGAGGAGGAGGTTAAACACGCGGTTCCAGACAGGAGGAGGAGGTTAAACACGCGGTTCCAGACAGGAGGAGGAGGTTAAACACGCGGTTCCAGACAGGAGGAGGAGGTTAAACACGCGGTTCCAGACAGGAGGAGGAGGTTAAACACGCGGTTCCAGACAGGAGGAGGAGGTTAAACACGCGGTTCCAGACAGGAGGAGGAGGTTAAACACGCGGTTCCAGACAGGAGGAGGAGGTTAAACACGCGGTTCCAGACAGGAGGAGGAGGTTAAACACGCGGTTCCAGACAGGAGGAGGAGGTTAAACACACGGTTCCAGACAGGAGGAGGAGGTTAAACATGTGGTTCCAGACAGGAGGAGTTAGGGTATTGCTATTCTATACATGTATAGAAGCAACACTTGCTGACAGTTGTGGCTGCTTTGTGTGATGTGTTGTCTCTACCTTCTTGACATTTGTGCTGTTGACTGTGCCCAATAATGTTTGTACCATGTTGTGTTGCTACCATGTTGTGTTGCCATGTGTTGCTGCCTTGATATGTTGTCGTCTTAGGTCTCACTTTATGTATTGTTGTCTCTCGTTGTGATGTGTGTTTTGTCCTATATTTATATTGTATTGATTTTTAAATTGCTAGGCAGTCATGGGAAATAAGAATTTGTTCTTAACCCGACTTGCCTAGTTAAATAAAATGAATATACAGGAAGAGGTTAATGCTTGGTTCTATATAGATGAGGGGTTGATGGGTAATAGCTGAGGCTGGCGGTCTACTTACATTTCTCCAGTGAATGTTGACCAGCTTCTCATGAGCAGTGAAGCTGCAGTCTTCAACTGAGCACTATAAAACAGAAGTCTCTTTTACTGAAGGTAGACTAACACAATGCTTTGCCTGTTTTCCTGAAGGTAGACTAACACAATGCTTTGCCTGTTTTCCTGAAGGTTGACTAACACAATGCTTTGCCTGTTTTCCTGAAGGTTGACTAACACAATGCTTTGCCTGTTTTCCTGAAGGTTGACTAACACAATGCTTTGCCTGTTTTCCTGAAGGTTGACTAACACAATGCTTTGCCTGTTTTCCTGAAGGTTGACTAACACAATGCTTTGCCTGTTTTCCTGAAGGTTGACTAACACAATGCTTTGCCTGTTTTCCTGAAGGTTGACTAACACAATGCTTTGCCTGTTTTCCTGAAGGTTGACTAACACAATGCTTTGCCTGTTTTCCTGAAGGTTGACTAACACAATGCTTTGCCTGTTTTCCTGAAGGTTGACTAACACAATGCTTTGCCTGTTTTCCTGAAGGTTGACTAACAACGGAACTGCTTTCTCTGGAACAGGCCCAGATCCCTGTGATTTGCGTGAAGAGGCGGAGAAAAGGGGGCGGACAGCCTTCTGAAAATTCATAGGCGATCGAATAAACCCCCACTTCCTTCCAATCTTTGGACAATAAAATCGGCGAGTTACGCAAAAAATTAAACTACCAGAAGGACATTCAGAACTGTTATTATATCTTATGTTTCACAGAGACTTGGCTGAACGATGACACTATCAACATACAGCTGGCTGGTTATACGATGCACCGGCAGGATAGAACAGAGGCTGGTTATACGATGCACCGGCAGGACAGAACAGAGGCTGGTTATACGCTGCACCGGCAGGACAGAACAGAGCCTGGTTATACGCTGCACCGGCAGGACAGAACAGAGGCTGGTTATACGCTGCACCGGCAGGACAGAACAGAGGCTGGTTATACGAAGCACCGGCAGGACAGAACAGAGGCTGGTTATACGAAGCACCGGCAGGACAGAACAGAGGCTGGTTATACGAAGCACCGGCAGGACAGAACAGAGGCTGGTTATACGAAGCACCGGCAGGACAGAACAGAGGCTGGTTATACGAAGCACCGGCAGGACAGAACAGAGGCTGGTTATACGATGCACCGGCAGGACAGAAGAGGCTGGTTATACGAAGCACCGGCAGGACAGAACAGAGGCTGGTTATGCGAAGCACCGGCAGGACAGAACAGAGGCTGGTTATGCGAAGCACCGGCAGGACAGAACAGAGGCTGGTTATACGAAGCACCGGCAGGACAGAACAGAGGCTGGTTATACGCTGCACCGGCAGGACAGAACAGAGGCTGGTTATACGCTGCACCGGCAGGACAGAACAGAGGCTGGTTATACGAAGCACCGGCAGGACAGAACAGAGGCTGGTTATACGCTGCACCGGCAGGACAGAACAGAGGCTGGTTATACGAAGCACCGGCAGGCCAGAACAGAGGCTGGTTATACGAAGCACCGGCAGGCCAGAAGAGGCTGGTTATACGAAGCACCGGCAGGACAGAACAGAGGCTGGTTATACGAAGCACCGGCAGGACAGAACAGAGGCTGGTTATACGATGCACCGGCAGGACAGAACAGAGGCTGGTTATACGAAGCACCGGCAGGACAGAACAGAGGCTGGTTATACGAAGCACCGGCAGGACAGAACAGAGGCTGGTTATACGAAGCACCGGCAGGACAGAACAGAGGCTGGTTATACGAAGCACCGGCAGGACAGAACAGAGGCTGGTTATACGAAGCACCGGCAGGACAGAACAGAGGCTGGTTATACGCTGCACCGGCAGGACAGAACAGAGGCTGGTTATACGCTGCACCGGCAGGATAGAACAGAGGCTGGTTATACGCTGCACCGGCAGGATAGAACAGAGGCTGGTTATACGATGCACCGGCAGGACAGAACAGAGGCTGGTTATACGATGCACCGGCAGGACAGAACAGAGGCTGGTTATACGCTGCACCGGCAGGATAGAACAGAGGCTGGTTATACGCTGCACCGGCAGGACAGAACAGAGGCTGGTTATACGCTGCACCGGCAGGATAGAACAGAGGCTGGTTATACGCTGCACCGGCAGGACAGAACAGAGGCGTGGCTGGTTAAACGATGCACCGGCAGGACAGAACAGAGGCGTGGCTGGTTATACGATGCACCGGCAGGACAGAACAGAGGCGTGGCTGGTTATACGATGCACCGGCAGGACAGAACAGAGGCTGGTTATACGCTGCACCGGCAGGACAGAACAGAGGCGTGGCTGGTTATACGATGCACTGGCAGGACAGAACAGAGGCGTGGCTGGTTATACGATGCACCGGCAGGACAGAACAGAGGCTGGTTATACGCTGCACCGGCAGGACAGAACAGAGGCTAGTTATACGCTGCACCGGCAGGACAGAACAGAGGCTGGTTATACGATGCACCGACAGGACAGAACAGAGGCTGGTTATACGATGCACCGGCAGGATAGAACAGAGGCGTGGCTGGTTATACGCTGCACCGGCAGGACAGAACAGAGGCGTGGCTGGTTATACGCTGCACCGGCAGGACAGAACAGAGGCTGGTTATACGATGCACCGGCAGGATAGAACAGAGGCTGGTTATACGCTGCACCGGCAGGATAGAACAGAGGCATGGCTGGTTATACGATACACCGGCAGGATAGAACAGAGGCTGGTTATACGATGCACCGGCAGGATAGAACAGAGGCTGGTTATACGCTGCATCGGCAGGATAGAACAGAGGCTGGTTATACGCTGCACCGGCAGGATAGAACAGAGGCATGGCTGGTTATACTATGCACCGGCAGGATAGAACAGAGGCTGGTTATATGCTGCACCGGCAGGATAGAACAGGGGCGTGGCTGGTCATACGATGCACCGGCAGGATAGAACAGAGGCTGGTTATACGCTGCACCGGCAGGACAGAACAGAGGCTGGTTATACGCTGCACCGGCAGGATAGAACAGAGGCTGGTTATACGATGCACCGGCAGGACAGAACAGAGGCTGGTTATACGATGCACCGGCAGGACAGAACAGAGGCTGGTTATACGATGCACCGGCAGGACAGAACAGAGGCTGGTTATACGATGCACCGGCAGGACAGAACAGAGGCTGGTTATACGATGCACCGGCAGGACAGAACAGAGGCTGGTTATACGATGCACCGGCAGGGAACGGGGCGTCTGGAATAAATAAATACACATTAAACTCCGGACCGGACCGCCTGTACTCCACACACAGAAACACATACAGCTCTCCCTAGCCCTCCATTTGGCAAATCTGACCATAATTATATTCTCCTGATTCTTGCTAAAATTAAAACAGTAAGCACCAGTAACTAGATCAATAAAATAAAAAGTGGTCAGATGACGCAGAGGCTGCAGGACTGTTTTGCTACCAGACTGGAATATGTTCTGGGATTCCTCCGATGGCATTGAGGAGTACACCACATCAGTCATTGGCTTCATCAACAAGTGCATTGATGTCGATGTCCCCACAGTGACCGTATGTACATACCCCAACCAGAAGCCATGGATTACAGGTAACATCCGCACTGAGCTAAAGAGCTAACACTTTCAAGGAGCAGGACTCTAACCCGGAAGCTTATAAGAAATTCCGCTATGCCCTCCGACGAACCATCAAAATAGGCAAATCTTCAATACAGGACTAAGATCAAATCATACTACACTGGCTCTGACACTCGTCAGATGTGGCCATTACAGACTACAAAAGGGGAGCACAGCCCGAGACCTGCCCAGTGACATGAGCTGAACTAGTTCTATGCTCGCTTCGAGGCAAATAAGACCGAAACATGCATGAGAACACCAGCTGTTCTGGAAGACTGATCACGCTCTCCGCAGCCGATGTGAGTCAGACCTTAAAACAGGTCAACATTCATTCACAAGGCCGCAGGGCCAGACGGATTACCAGGATGTGTGCTGCGAGCATGCGCTGGCCAACTGAAAAGTAACTTCCTCACCATTCTAGATAAGCATGCTCCGTTCAAAAAATGCAGAACTATGAACAGATACAGCCCTTGGTTCACTCCAGACCTGACTGCCCTCGACCAGCACAAAAACATCCTGTGGCGGACTGCAATAGCATCGAATAGCCCCCGTGATATGCAACTGTTCAGGGAAGTCAGGAACCAATACACGCAGTCAGTCAGGAAAGCTAAGGCCAGCTTCTTCAGGCAGAAGTTTGCATCCTGTAGCTCCAACTCCAAAAAGTTCTGGGACACTGTGAAGTCCATGGAGAACAAGAGCACCTCCTCCCAGCTGCCCACTGCACTGAGGCTAGGAAACACGGTCTCCACCGATAAATCCATGATTATCGAAAACTTCAATAAGCACTTCTCAACGGCTGGCCATGCCTTCCGCCTGGCTACTCCAACCTCGGCCAACAGCTCCGCCCCCCCCGTAGCTCCTCACCCAAGCCTCTCCAGGTTCTCCTTTACCCAAATCCAGATAGCAGATGTTCTGAAAGAGCTGCAAAACCTGGACCCGTACAAATCAGCTGGGCTTGACAATCTGGACCCGCTATTTCTGAAACTATCTGCCGCCATTGTCGCAACCCCTATTTACCAGCCTGTTCAACCTCTCTTTCATATCGTCTGAGATCCCCAAGGATTGGAAAGCTGCCGCAGTCATCCCCCTCTTCAAAGGGGGAGACACCCTGGACCCAAACTGTTACAGACCTATATCCATCCTGCCCTGCCTATCTAAGGTCTTCGAAAGCCAAGTCAACAAACAGGTCACTGACCATCTCGAATCCCACAGTACCTTCTCCGCTGTGCAATCTGGTTTCCGAGCCGGTCACGGGTGCACCTCAGCCACACTCAAGGTACTAAACGATATCATAACCGCCATCGATAAAAGACAGTACTGTGCAGCCGTCTTCATCGACCTCGCCAAGGCTTTCGACTGTCAATCACCATATTCTTATCGGCAGACTCAACAGCCTCGGTTTTTCGGATGACTGCCTTGCCTGGTTCACCAATTACTTTGCAGACAGAGTTCAGTGTGTCAAATCGGAGGGCATGCTGTCCGGTCCTCTGGCAGTCTCTATGGGGGTGCCACAGGGTTCAATTCTCGGGCCGACTCTTTTCTCTGTGTATATCAATGATGTTGCTCTTGCTGCGGGCGATTCCCTGATCCACCTCTACGCAGACGACACCATTCTATATACTTTCGGCCCGTCATTGGACACTGTGCTATCTAACCTCCAAACGAGCTTCATTGCCATACAGCACTCCTTCCGTGGCCTCCAACTGCTCTTGAACGCGAGTAAAACCAAATGCATGCTTTTCAACCGATCGCTGCCTGCACCCGCATGCCCGACTAGCATCACCACCCTGGATGGTTCCGACCTTGAATATGTGGACATCTATAAGTACCTAGGTGTCTGGCTAGACTGCAAACTCTCCTTCCAGACCCACATCAAACATCTCCAATCGAAAATCAAATCAAGAGTCGGCTTTCTATTCCGCAACAAAGCCTCCTTCACTCACGCTGCCAAGCTTACCCTAGTAAAACTGACTATCCTACCGATCCTCGACTTCGGCGATGTCATCTACAAAATGGCTTCCAACACTCTACTCAGCAAACTGGATGCAGTCTATCACAGTGCCATCCATTTTGTCACTAAAGCACCTTATACCACCCACCACTGCGACTTGTATGCTCTAGTCGGCTGGCCCTCGCTACATATTCGTCGCCAGACCCACTGGCTCCAGGTCATCTACAAGTCCATGCTAGGTAAAGCTCCGCCTTATCTCAGTTCACTGGTCACGATGGCAACACCCATCCGTAGCACGCGCTCCAGCAGGTGTATCTCACTGATCATCCCTAAAGCCAACACCTCATTTGGCCGCCTTTCGTTCCAGTTCTCTGCTGCCTGTGACTGGAACGAATTGCAAAAATCGCTGAAGTTGGAGACTTATCTCCCTCACCAACTTCAAACATCTGCTATCTGAGCAGCTAACCGATCGCTGCAGCTGTACATAGTCTATCGGTAAATAGCCCACCCATTTTTACCTACCTCATCCCCATACTGTTTTTATTTATTTACTTTTCTGCTCTTTTGCACACCAATATCTCTACCTGTACATGACCATCTGATCATTTATCACTCCAGTGTTAATCTGCAAAACTGTATTATTCGCCTACCTCCTCATGCCTTTTGCACACATTGTATATAGACTGCCCATTTTTTTCTACTGTGTTATTGATTTGTTAATTGTTTATTCCATGTGTAACTCTGTGTTGTCTGTTCACACTGCTATGCTTTATCTTGGCCAGGTCGCAGTTGCAAATGAGAACTTGTTCTCAACTAGCCTACCTGGTTAAATAAAGGTGAAATAAAAATAAAAACTGGCAAGTGTCTTCACAGACATTTTCAAGCTCTCCCTGTCCGAGTCTGTAATACCAACATGTTTCAAGCAGACCACCATAGAACCTGTGCCCAAGAACACTAAGGTAACCTCCTAAATGACTACCGACCCGTAGCAGTCACGTCTGTAGCCATGAAATGCTTTGAAAGGCTGGTCATGAATCACATCAACACCATTATCCTAGAAACCCTAGACCCACTCCAATTTGCAGACCACCCCAACAGATCCACAGATGATGCAATCTCTTTTGCACTCCACATTGCCCTTGTGAGAATGCTATTCATTGACTACAGCTCAGCGTTCAACACCATAGTGCCCTCAAAACTCATCACTAAGCTAAGGACCCTGGGACTAAACACCTCCCTCTGCAACTGGATCCTGGACTTCCTGACGGGCCACCCCCAGGTGGTAAGAGTAGGTAACAACACATCTGCCACGCTGACCCTCAACACAGGGGACCCTAAGGGGTGCGTGCTCGGTCCCCTCCTGTACTCTCTGTTCACTCATGACTGCACAGCCAGGCACGACTCAAACACCATCATTACATTTGCAGATGACACAACAGTGGGAGGCCGGATCACCGACAATGACGAGACAGCCTATAGGGAGGTCAGAGACCTGGCCGTGTGGTGCCAGGACAACAACGTCTCTCTCAACATGATCAAGACAACAGAGATTATTGTGGACTACAGGAAAAAGAGGACCGAGCACACCCCCATTCTCATCGATGGGGCTGCAGTGGAACAGGTTGAGAACTTCAAGTTCCTTGGTGTCCACATCACCAAAAAAATAACATGGTCCAAGCACACCAAGACAGTCATGAAGAGGGCACGACAAAACCTATTCCCCATCAGGAGACAAAGGATTTGGCATGGGTCCTCAGATCCTCAAGAGGTTATTCAGCTGCAACATCGAGAGCATCCTGACTGGCTGAATCACTGCCTGGTATGGCCTCCGACCGCAACGCACTACAGAGGGTTGTGAGTACGGCTCAGTACATCACCGAGGCCAAGCTCCCTGCCATCCAGGACCTCTATACCAGACGGTGTCAGAGGAAGGCCCTACAAATTGTCAAAGACTCCAGCCACCCTAGTCATAGACTGTTCTCACTGATACCGCACGGCCAGCGGTACCAGAGCACCAAGTCTAGGTCCAAGAAGTTTCTAAACTGCTTCTACCCCCAAGCCATAAGACTCCTGAACACCTAATCAAATGGCTACCCAGACATTTGCATTGCCCCCCCCCTCTCTCCTTTATACAACTGCTACTCTGTTATCATCTATGCATAGTCACTTTAATAACTTTACCTACACGTACATATTACCTCAACTAACCAGTGCCCCCGCACATTGACTGTCCCGGTACCCCCCTGTATATAGTCTCTATTGTTATTTTACTCCTCTGCTCTTTAATTACTTGTTACTTATATTTCTTATTTGTATTTTTTTAACTGCATCGTTGGTTAGGGGCTCTTAAGTAAGCATTTCACTGTAAGGTATTGTAAAGTACTGTTGTATTAGGCTCATGTGACTAATACAATTTGATTTGAAGCTTGGAACCCTGATGACCTAGTATGATGTCATTACATTCGGTTCATCACCTCAGGTCAAATCAGAATCATTTGATCATGAGAATCAGTTACCTTGACATGTTCAGAGACATGTTGGTCATACTTGTCTTGGTTTTTGAAGCCTCGGTCACACGGGTCACAGAAATGTGAAAACTCGGGTTCTTTTTTATTTTTCTGCTGGAAAAGAAAAGAAAACATTTGAACCCATTACAGTCAAACCAGTCAGTCACCCTATTGGAGTGTTACACTGTCTAAGACGGGGATGGCCAACTGATGGGGGACACAACAAATCACCATGAGGGGCCACAGTGTGTCTGTGTACCACCATCCATGAGGGGCCACAGTGTGTCTGTGTACCACCATCCATGAGGGGCCACAGTGTGTCTGTGTACCACCATCCATGAGGGGCCACAGTGTGTCTGTGTACCACCATCCATCCAGTTGTAGAGGGCCTTGTAACGCCAGTGGGTTCAATGTCTGTGTGCACACATGACTGTAAGTCGCTTTGGATAAAAGCGTCTGCTAAATGGCATATATTATGAGGGGCCACAGTGTGTCTGTGTACCACCATCCATGAGGGGCCACAGTGTGTCTGTGTACCACCATCCATGAGGGGCCACAGTGTGTCTGTGTACCACCATCCATGAAGGGGCCACAGTGTGTCTGTGTGAGGGGCCACAGTGTGTCTGTGTACCACCACCACCATGTACCACCATCCAGGGGCCACAGTGTGTCTGTGTACCACCATCCATGAAGGGGCCACAGTGTGTCTGTGTACCACCATCCATGAGGGGCCACAGTGTGTCTGTGTACCACCATCCATGAGGGGCCACAGTGTGTCTGTGTACCACCATCCATGAAGGGGCCACAGTGTGTCTGTGTACCACCATCCATGAAGGGGCCACAGTGTGTCTGTGTACCACCATCCATGAAGGGGCCACAGTGTGTCTGTGTACCACCATCCATGAAGGGGCCACAGTGTGTGTACCACCATCCATGAAGGGGAGGTTGATGAGTTAAAGGAGGATTTATAAGCCTTGAGACATGGATTGTGTCTGTGTGCTTTTCAGAGGGTGAACGGGCAAGACAAAATAGTCAGTGCCAGGCGCACAGGTTGGTGTCAAGAACTGCAACGCTGCCGGGTTTTTCACACTCAACCGTTTCCTGTGTATTTAAAGAACTGTCCACCACCCAACTTGACATCTATGGGTAGCATTGGAGTCAACATGGGTCAGCATCCCTGTGGAATGCTTTTGACCAACTGAGGCTGTTCTGAGGGGGGGGGGGGTTGCAACTCAATATTAGAGAAGGGTTCTTCATGTTTTATACACTCTAGTGTTATCATTATTTTTGCAGTTACCTGTGTTAATGGTTTGTTTATTGTTTACTCCATGTGTAACTCTCTGTTGTTGTTTGTGTCACACTGCTATGCTTTATCTTGGCCAGGTCTTAGTTGCAAATGAGAACTTGTTCTCAACTGGCCTAGCTGGTTAAATAAAGGTGCAATAAAATAAAGAATATATATCAGAGACCTGGCTTTTGGTTTGATGGTGGATTTACTACCTTTTTCCCAAGGTTGTTGGGACGACCATAGTCCTGCCTTCCGCGTCCACGATGGAAGTTCTGGCCTGTGGGTCAAAGGTCAAAACAACAATATTATGACTTGCCGACCTACTGCTGGGTGCAGTTCAGTCATCACCAATCTGACACTTCTGTTCTGTTAATAATGATGCAGGATCTCCTCTGCCCAGATACTGGTTCAACCCAGACGTGAACCAGCATCTCCTCTGCCCAAATGATATGTACATTACTAGGTAAAGCTCCGCCTTATCTCAGTTCACTGGTCACGATGGCAACACCCATCCGTAGCACGCGCTCCAGCAGGTGTATCTCACTGATCATCCCTAAAGCCAACACCTCATTTGGCCGCCTTTCGTTCCAGTTCTCTGCTGCCTGTGACTGGAACGAATTGCAAAAATCGCTGAAGTTGGAGACTTTTATCTCCCTCACCAACTTCAAACATCTGCTATCTGAGCAGCTAACCAATCGCTGCAGCTGTACATAGTCTATCGGTAAATAGCCCACCCATTTTTACCTACCTCATCCCCATACTGTTTTTATTTATTTACTTTTCTGCTCTTTTGCACACCAATATCTCTACCTGTACATGACCATCTGATCATTTATCACTCCAGTGTTAATCTGCAAAATTGTAATTATTCGCCTACCTCCTCATGCCTTTTGCACACAATGTATATAGACTCCACTTTTTCTCTACTGTGTTATTGACTTGTTAATCGTTTACTCCATGTGTAACTCTGTGTTGTCTGTTCACACTGCTATTCTTTATCTTGGCCAGGTCGCAGTTGCAAATGAGAACCTGTTCTCAACTAGCCTACCTGGTTAAATGAAGGTGAAATAAAAATGAATAAATAAATTACACGGGGCCAAGCTTGGTCAGCCCTACTGACCTACCCCACTAACTGGGGTCATGAGGGTTTACTTCAACAGACCTGATTGGTATAGGTCATAGTAGACCACCAGGGGCTCTCAGCCAGGCACGTGTCAACCTAGGGACCGTGCAAAGAAGCCTCTTTACCAGGCCGCTGCTAGAACCATAACTCTCCTAGTTAGTATAATACCCACCATATGAGCCTCTGGGTCGACCTGGTCCGGGGCCGCAGTTCCAGTGTTCTCCCTGGCCGTTGTATCTCCACGGCTCGGACGGTGGCTCGTACCAGTTCCACATACCGGGCTGGAAGTTGCTCGGAGGTGGAAGGAACGTTGGCGGACTCACCATCGAACCCGGAGGAGAGACAAAGTTCGGCGGAGGGTAGCTTCCAAAATCATTCATGATGTAGCTGGCGCCTCTTCTTCAATGTTATGTGGATTCAGTTCGTTTGTATAAATGTTTGTCCAGCTACGACCTCGGAGGTATAATAAGAACCGCTACAACACATGTGTGTTTCTGCTTCCGTTGCCGCGTTCACGTGATAGTCGTACTTATGTACACGTGCCGCTTTCAACCAGTCAGCAAGTCGGACATTTCTGAGTTTCCTAGTTCCGACTGGCACATGAACGCCACAAATTTACATCTGCAAAGGGTGTTCACCAGACTGAACGTCATATCCGCTCGTTTACAAAAACCAAAAACAATTCAATAATATCATTATTTGAAGTAACAACGATTTAGGCATAATGAAAATATACCATAACTCGTGTAGTTTATGAAAACTAACTCATGTAGAATTATATCTGCCCTATGTACATAGTGATTGTACACTGGTCTAATAAGATTTACATACCGTTTTACCCACTTTTTATTTTATTTCGTCTTTATTTAACCAGGTAGGCTAGTTGAGAACAAGTTCTCATTTGCAACTGCGACCTGGCCAAGATAAAGCAAAGCAGTGTGAACAGACAACACAGAGTTACACATGGAGTAAACAATTAACAAGTTAATAACACAGTAGAAAAAAAATAATCTTTATACATTGTGTGCAAAAGGCATGAGGAGGTAGGCAATAAATAGGCCATAGGAGTGAATAATTACAATTTATCAGATTAACACTGGAGTGATAAATGATCAGATGGTCATATACAGGTAGAGATATTGGTGTTTAAAAGAGCAGAAAAGTAAATAAATAAAAACAGTACGGGGATGAGGTAGGTAAATTGGGTGGGCTATATACCGATGGACTATGTACAGCGGCAGCGATCGGTTAGCTGCTCAGATAGCAGATGTTTAAAGTTGGTGAGGGAGATAAAAGTCTCCAACTTCAGAGATTTTTGCAATTCGTTCCAGTCGCAGGCAGCAGAGAACTGAAAGGAAAGGTGGCCAAATTAGGTTTTGGCTTTAGGGATGATCAGTGAGATACACCTGCTGGAGCGCGTGCTACGGGTGGGTGTTGCCATCGTGACCAGTGAACTGAGAAGGCAGAGCTTTACCTAGCATGGACTTGTAGATGACCTGGAGCCAGTGGGTCTGGCGACCAACATGTAGCGAGGGCCAGCCGACTAGAGCATACAAGTCGCAGTGGTGGGTGGTATAAGGTGCTTTAGCACCAACAATATGGATGGCACTGTGATAAACTGCATCCAGTTTGCTGAGTAGAGTATTGGAAGCTATTTTGTAGATGACATCGCCGAAGTCGAGGATCGGTAAGATAGTCAGTTTTACAAGGGTAAGTTTGGCGGCGTGAGTGAAGGAGGCTTTGTTACGGAATAGAAAGCCGACTCTAGATTTGATTTTGGATTGGAGATGTTTGATATGAGTCTGGAAGGAGAGTTTACAGTCTAGCCAAACACTGTTAGGGTTGCGTAAATTCAAATCTGGTATCAGGATAAATATAAAAATGAGTCACCGATTTTATACTATGTATTTTAATAATAAATGGCAAATGCAACTTTCGTATATACGGGCTCACTGTAATACCACGCAGGGCAGAACAGAGAACTGACAGGATGTATGTAAACAGTATTCTTTATACTGTGATAGACAGTTCCAACCCGTCTGTTGGCCTATCACAGTAGAGACTGGGCGTGCTTTAAACTTGCTCAGCCTATTGCAGGCGCTCAGGCGGGTCCCCGCCTCTTGGCGCTTCTGTTGATAGATGTAACTTGCTTGTGAAGAACATCCAGGCTCTCATGCTCCATACCGTTATCTCGCACCTGGCTCCTGTTATTTTACAAAAGACCGCTTGTTCTCGCAACTGTCATGTTTGTCATTTATTATCATGTCTTGTCCCTGTGCTCCCCATGCTATTCGTTTCCCTCTGCTGGTCTTATTTGGTTCTTTCCCTCCTATCCCTCTCTCTCCCCCTCCCTCTCTCACTCTCTCGCTCTCTCTTCTCTCTGTCGTTCCGTTCCTGCTCCCAGCTGTTCCTATTCCCCTAATCATCATTTAGTCTTCCCACACCTGTTCCCGATCCTTTCCCCTGATTAGATTCCCTATTTATTCCTTTGTAATCCGTTCCTGTTCCGTCGGTTCCTTGCATTGTATTCACGATGCTGTGATTGCGTTTCGCCCTGTCCTGTCGTGTTTTTGCCGTGATTGTGTATCACCCTGTCCTGTCGTGTTTTGTGCCTTCTTCAGACGCTGCGTGTGAGCAGGTGTCTCAGTTGACTACGGCCTGCGCCTACCCGGCGACCTGCAGTCTGTGGCCGCTTCTCCAGTTGTTTTCCCCTCTACTAATCTAGAGGATTTCAGTTATTCGGTTTTGAACATTAATAAACTCTGTTTCTGTTAAGTCGCGTTTGGGTCCTCCTTCACCTGCATGACAGAAGGAACCGACCAAAGAATGGACCCAGCGACTTCAGACGCTGTTTACACTGCCGTCCAAGATCCAAGGAGCCATGCTCGGCAGACACGAGCAGGAATTGTCTGCTGCTCGCCATGCCGTGGAGAACCTGGCCGCTCAGGTTTCCGACCTCTCTGGACAGTTCCAGAGTCTACGTCTCGTGCCACCTGTTACTCCCTGGCCTGCCGAGCCTCCAGAACCCAGGGTTAATAACCCACCTTGCTACTCCGGGCAGCCCACTGAGTGCCGCTCCTTTCTCACGCAGTGTGAGATTGTGTTCTCTCTCCAACCCCACACATACTCTAGAGAGAGAGCTCGGGTTGCTTACGTCATTTCACTCCTTACTGGCCGGGCTCGAGAATGGGGCACAGCTATCTGGGAGGCAAGGGCTGATTGCTCTAACAGATTCCAGAACTTTAAAGAGGAGATGATTCGGGTTTTTGACCGTTCAGTTTTTGGTGAGGAGGCTTCTAGGGCCCTGGCTTCCTTATGCCAAGGTGAACGGTCCATAACGGATTATTCCATTGAGTTTCGCACTCTTGCTGCCTCTAGTGAGTGGAACGAGCCGGCGCTGCTCGCTCGTTTTCTGGAGGGACTCCACGCAGCGGTTAAGGATGAGATTCTTTCCCGGGAGGTTCCTTCAGATGTGGACTCTTTGATTGCTCTCGCCATCCGCATAGAACGACGGGTAGATCTTCGTCACCGGGCTCGTGGAAGAGAGCTCGCATCAACGGTGTTTCCCTGCTCCGCATCGCAACCATCTCCCTCCTCTGGCTTTGAGACTGAGCCCATGCAGCTGGGAGGGATTCGCATCTCGAATAAGGAGAGGGAACAGAGGATCACCAACCGCCTGTGCCTCTATTGCGGAGTTGCTGGACATTTTGTTATTTCATGTCCAGTAAGAGGCCAGAGCCCATCAGTAAGCGGAGGGCTACTGGTGAGCGCTACTACTCAGGTCCCTTCATCTAGATCTTGTACTACTATGTCGGTCCATCTACGCTGGACCGGTTCGGGTGCTACATGCAGTGCCTTGATTGACTCTGGGGCTGAGGGTTGTTTCATGGACGAAGCATGGGTTCGGAAACATAACATTCCTTTCAGACCATTAGACAAGCCTACGCCCATGTTTGCCTTAGATGGTAGTCATCTTCCCAGTATCAAATTTGAGACACTACCTTTAACTCTCACAGTATCTGGTAACCACAGTGAGACTATTTCTTTTTGATTTTCCGTTCACCGTTTACACCTGTTGTTTTGGGTCATCCCTGGCTAGTATGTCATAATCCTTCTATTAATTGGTCTAGTAATTCTATCCTATCCTGGAACGTTTCTTGTCATGTGAAGTGTTTAATGTCTGCCATCCCTCCCGTTTCTTCTCTCCCTACTTCTCAGGAGGAACCTGGCGATTTGACAGGAGTGCCGGAGGAATATCATGATCTGCGCACGGTCTTCAGTCGGTCCCGAGCCAACTCCCTTCCTCCTCACCGGTCGTATGATTGTAGTATTGATCTCCTTCCAGGGACCACGCCTCCTCGAGGTAGACTATACTCTCTGTCGGCTCCCGAACGTAAGGCTCTCGAGGATTATTTGTCTGTGTCTCTTGACGCCGGTACCATAGTGCCTTCTTCTTCTCCGGCCGGGGCGGGGTTCTTTTGTTAAGAAGAAGGACGGTACTCTGCGCCCCTGCGTGGATTATCGAGGGCTGAATGACATAACGGTTAAGAATCGTTATCCGCTTCCCCTTATGTCATCAGCCTTCGAGATTCTGCAGGGAGCCAGGTGCTTTACTAAGTTGGACCTTCGTAACGCTTACCATCTCGTGCGCATCAGAGAGGGGGACGAGTGGAAAACGGCGTTTAACACTCCGTTAGGGCATTTTGAGTACCGGGTTCTGCCGTTCGGTCTCGCCAATGCGCCAGCTGTTTTTCAGGCATTAGTTAATGATGTTCTGAGAGACATGCTGAACATTTTTGTTTTTGTCTATCTTGACGATATCCTGATTTTTTCTCCGTCACTCGAGATTCATGTTCAGCACGTTCGACGTGTTCTACAGCGCCTTTTAGAGAATTGTCTCTACGTAAAGGCTGAGAAGTGCTCTTTTCATGTCTCCTCCGTTACTTTTCTCGGTTCCGTTATTTCCGCTGAAGGCATTCAGATGGATTCCGCTAAGGTCCAAGCTGTCAGTGATTGGCCCGTTCCAAGGTCACGTGTCGAGTTGCAGCGCTTTTTAGGTTTCGCTAATTTCTATCGGCGTTTCATTCGTAATTTCGGTCAAGTTGCTGCCCCTCTCACAGCTCTTACTTCTGTCAAGACGTGTTTTAAGTGGTCCGGTTCCGCCCAGGGAGCTTTTGATCTTCTAAAAGAACGTTTTACGTCCGCTCCTATCCTCGTTACTCCTGACGTCACTAGACAATTCATTGTCGAGGTTGACGCTTCAGAGGTAGGCGTGGGAGCCATTCTATCCCAGCGCTTCCAGTCTGACGATAAGGTTCATCCTTGCGCTTATTTTTCTCATCGCCTGTCGCCATCTGAGCGCAACTATGATGTGGGTAACCGTGAACTGCTCGCCATCCGCTTAGCCCTAGGCGAATGGCGACAGTGGTTGGAGGGGGCGACCGTTCCTTTTGTCGTTTGGACAGACCATAAGAACCTTGAGTACATCCGTTCTGCCAAACGACTTAATGCCCGTCAAGCTCGTTGGGCGTTGTTTTTCGCTCGTTTCGAGTTTGTGATTTCTTACCGTCCGGGTAGCAAGAACACCAAGCCTGATGCCTTATCCCGTCTGTTTAGTTCTTCTGTGGCTTCTACTGATCTCGAGGGGATTCTTCCTTATGGGCGTGTTGTCGGGTTGACAGTCTGGGGAATTGAAAGACAGGTTAAGCAAGCACTCACGCACACTGCGTCGCCGCGCGCTTGTCCTAGTAACCTCCTTTTCGTTCCTGTTTCCACTCGTCTGGCTGTTCTTCAGTGGGCTCACTCTGCCAAGTTAGCTGGTCATCCCGGTGTTCGAGGCACTCTTGCGTCTATTCGCCAGCGCTTTTGGTGGCCGACTCAGGAGCGTGACACGCGCCGTTTCGTGGCTGCGTGTTCAGACTGCGCGCAGAAGAAGTCTGGTAATTTTTTTCTGCTTCTGCTCCTGGTCTTGCTGGGTCTCAGTCTGTTCCCTGCCATCGCATCTCTCCTGTTCTTGTCCCTGCCCTTGCTGTGTCTCAGTCTGTCCCTAGTTCTCATTTTTTTTTTAGAGTAGTACCCTAGTTTCCCTTTTTATCGTTTTTCGTTACGGTCCTGAGGAGAGGAGTTGGGTTCTTTCTCGGGACGTGCTGGACCGTTTGATCTATGATTTCCTCCGTTGCTGCCAGTGTTCCTCCTCGAGAGCGCCAGGAGGCGCTCGGTGAGTGGGGGGGTACTGTCATGTTTGTCATTTATTATCATGTCTTGTCCCTGTGCTCCCCATGCTATTCGTTTCCCTCTGCTGGTCTTATTTGGTTCTTTCCCTCCTATCCCTCTCTCTCCCCTCCCTCTCTCACTCTCTCGCTCTCTCTTCTCTCTGTCGTTCCGTTCCTGCTCCCAGCTGTTCCTATTCCCCTAATCATCATTTAGTCTTCCCACACCTGTTCCCGATCCTTTCCCCTGATTAGATTCCCTATTTATTCCTTTGTAATCCGTTCCTGTTCCGTCGGTTCCTTGCATTGTATTCACGATGCTGTGATTGCGTTTCGCCCTGTCCTGTCGTGTTTTTTTGCCGTGATTGTGTATCACCCTGTCCTGTCGTGTTTTGTGCCTTCTTCAGACGCTGCGTGTGAGCAGGTGTCTCAGTTGACTACGGCCTGCGCCTACCCGAAGCGACCTGCAGTCTGTGGCCGCTTCTCCAGTTGTTTTCCCCTCTACTAATCTAGAGGATTTCAGTTATTCGGTTTTGAACATTAATAAACTCTGTTTCTGTTAAGTCGCGTTTGGGTCCTCCTTCACCTGCATGACAGCAACACCCCGCTCTGAATGTGCCCCCCCTCCCAACTCATTGAACAGTTCCTGTCTTCATGCTACTTTTCCATCAGGAGAAAGGCCCATGGCCTTGAAACTGTTAACAATGTTTCATGTCAGCTATGTTGCATAACACATACATATATCCACACAAGCCAACAGCAGATAATATTCAATCATATATATGGTAATGGCTATAATGTAAAATACAGGATCCAACAACACCTAGGTACTTAGAGATGTCCACATATTCTAGGTCGGAACCATCCAGGGTGGTGATGCTAGTCGGGCTTGCGGGTGCAGGCAGCGAACGGTTGAAAAGCATGCATTTGGTCTTACTAGCGTTTAAGAGCAGTTGGAGTCCAAGGAAGGGCCGGAAGTATACAGAATGGTGTCGTCTGCGTAGAGGTGGATCAGGGAATCGCCCGCAGCAAGAGCAACATCATTGATATATACAGAGAAAAGAGTCGGCCCGAGAATTGAACCCTGTGGTACCCCCATAGAGACTGCCAGAGGACCGGACAAAATGCCCTCCGATTTGACACATTGAATTCTGTCTGCAAAGTAGTTGGTGAACCAGGCAGGGCAGTCATTAGAAAAACCGAGGCTACTGAGTCTAACGATAAGAATATGGTGATTGACAGAGTCGAAAGCCTTGGCCAGGTCGATGAAGACGGCTACACAGTACTGTCTTTTATCGATGGCGGTTATGATGTCGTTTAGGACCTTGAGCGTGGCTGAGGTGCACCCGTGACCGGCTCGGAAACCGGATTGCACAGCGGAGAGGTACGGTGGGATTCGAGATGGTCAGTGACCTGTTTGTTGACTTGGCTTTCGAAGACCTTAGATAGGCAGGGCAGGATGGATATAGGTCTGTAACAGTTTGGGTCTAGTGGCAGGGCAGGATGGATATAGGTCTGTAGCAGTTTGGGTCTAGAGGCAGGGCAGGATGGATATAGGTCTGTAGCAGTTTGGGTCCAGGGTGTCTCCCCTTTGAAGAGGGGAATGACCGCGGCAGCTTTCCAATCATTGGGGATCTCAGATGATACAAAAGAGAGGTTGAACAGGCTGGTAATAGGGGTTGAACAGGCTGGTAATGGGGTTGAACAGGCAGGTAATGGGGGTCGAAAAGGCTGGTAATAGGGGTTGAACAGGCTGGTAATAGGGGTTGAACAGGCTGGTAATAGGGGTTGAACAGCCTGATAATAGGGGTTGAACAGGCTGATAATAGGGGTTGAACAGGCTGGTAATAGGGGTTGAACAGGCTGGTAATAGGGGTTGAACAGGCTGGTAATAGGGGTTGAACAGGCTGGTAATAGGGGTTGAACAGGCTGGTAATGGGGGTTGAACAGGCTGGTAATAGGGGTTGAACAGGCTGGTAATAGGGGTTGAACAGGCTGGTAATAGGGGTTGAACAGGCTGGTAATAGGGTTGAACAGGCTGGTAATAGAGGTTGAAACAAAGGTGGCGGACAGTTTCAGAAATAGAGGGTCCAGATTGTCAAGCCCAGCTGATTTGTATGGGTCCAGGTTTTGCAGCTCTTTCAGAACATCTGCTATCTGGATTTGTGTAAAGGAGTAGCTGGGGAGGCGTGGGCGAGTAGCTGTGGCGGGGCGAGGGGGCGGAGCTGTTTGCCGAGGTTGGAGTAGCCAGGAGGAAGGCATGGCCAGCCGTTGAGAAGTTTCATATGTAAATACTGTAATCTAGTCCTGGTTCATCCCATAGAGCCCCACTGTAGAGGTGTCATTATACCCATAAAACCTAACGGTCAAAGAGGGAAATGGTTCCAATGGAACGCTTACCCTGGCATTACGTTTTCATAACCATCTAAGTCTCTCTCAGACAAGGTGATTTTTATCAATATATTAGTCTCAATTTACTCTCAGATTCGAAAATACTAATTATCATCAAAACAGACATCATGCAACACTGCAAATGCCTGGAAGCTCCTGCATGTCATCTCTCGCTGAAAACTTTGCTAACAGGTATTGTGTCAATTTAAAATTGTACAAGACAGTTCACAGAATGGTCCATTTAAAAAATGTGGCCAAATTATTATATACTACATTTAGCTAACATTATATAGTTAATCCAGAGATTCTTACCTTTGCCTTGATTCTGCAGTCTGGTCCAGATCATCATGATATTTGGGGGGACGACGACTACAGGCGAATATATTGATAAAATTAATATTTTCCGAGAGAGATTTAGATGGTAATCAAAACGTCACACTAGGGTAAGCGTACAGGAAACACAGCCCTGATTTGAAGTGTTTCGAAAATCCCCTATGGGAAAAATGAATGGTGGAAAAAACTATTGGAACCATTTCCATGTTTGACCACTAGGTTTCATGGGTATTATGACTCAGACTGTGGTACTTTATACAACTACTGCTGTACACACCTTTTCTATTTATATACTGTCCATAATGTATATATATATTTCGGTCTAGGTAGCCTAGTGGTTAATGTTGGGCCAGTAACAGAAATTTCCCTGTTTTGAATACCCAAGCCTCCAAGGTAAAAAAAAAAGTATGTGCCCTTGAGCAAGGCATTTAAACCTTAATTTGCTCAAGGGGCTCCGTACTACCATAGCTGACCCTGTAGAACAACTAACTGGTGTGTGACAGTAAACTTTTATATATACGTTTTTTATTTTGGATTCATTCCTGGTTTATTTTGGGGGGATTTGCGTGTATCGTTTTGTACTGCAAGGTTTTACTGTATGGAAGGAACATGCACTGTTGGCGCTAGGAACATAAGCGCGATAACAACTGCAAAATACGTGTACGCGGTTCGCGACCAAAATGTTCTCGTCGGATTTGTTTGTCTCCAAATAGTTCTCTCTGCCACTTCTCGCGATGTTAGAGAGAGGACGTACTTCCGGGTGAGGCACACAGATCACCTCGTGGAACAGATCACCTCGGTTGGAACTGCGTCTAGCGAAGCCTTTCTAGGAGATACGTTTGTTTCGGGTTTAAACGTGGTGAAAAAGCGTCAGAGATGCTTGTTTTATTTGAAACCGCTGCTGGTTATGCAATATTTAAAGTGAGTATTTGCTAAAGTTATATTCTACATTCTAATGATGTTAGATGGGTGCATGACAATTTTCAATCATTGAACCGGGTTCGCGGTGTAGCTAGCTAAATACGTTGTTTTATATTGTATTAAAATACAAAGTAGTTCCATGTCAAGACCTGTTTAACATTGTTTATAGTACACATGGCTTCTCTATTTAGGTCGTCGTGGTAGTTCTCGCATGCAAACCTTTACCGCAACGAGGCCTTCTCATTCAACACGCTGCAGTTAAGCAACCACGTTGTATGTTGCCTAGATCTGCTGGATATACAGATACTCTGCTACCATGGACTTGGCTTTAGTTACCTAGATCTGCTGGATATACAGATACTCTGCTACCTTGGACTTGGCTTTAGTTACCTAGATCTGCTGGATATACAGATACTCTGCTACCTTGGACTTGGCTTTAGTTACCTAGATCTGCTGGATATACAGATACTCTGCTACCTTGGACTTGGCTTTAGTTACCTAGATCTGCTGGATATACAGATACTCTGCTACCTTGGACTTGGCTTTAGTAATTATGCAACTATTTGAACCCGTTCTAGTTTCGAAGTTAAATAATTTATTTGTTGCCAATGTTTACCCAACATTTCAAATAGGCTTCTCTTCCAAGTTAGCATAACTGGTGCGTGGTACTTTGGAGGGACCGCGTGCTGGCTTTCTTGTCACACATTACTGACGGGTTATAATGACAACACATGTAAACCGAGTTGAGTTAATGCAATTAATGTATGGTATGCCCGTGTACTTGATAGAACTTTAAACCTTTTTTGTTTCAGGTCCTCGATGAGTCAAAGCTCCAAGAGGTGGACAGTTTATGGAAGGAGTTCGAAACTCCGGAGAAGGCCAACAAAGTGTGAGTTATGGCCCCATGTCTGGAGAGAGGAGTGTTTAGATTCGAGGGGAATACGTTGTCAATGAACAGTAGTATTACACATTATCAGCATAAGGAACATGTTTCTGGAGTTGACAAATAACATGTCGCCACCATTTCTCCTTCCAGAGTGAAGTTGAAGCACTTTGAGAAATTCCAGGACACAACAGAGGCCTTGGCAGGTAGACAGAATACTTTCACCTCTCCTGTTGTCGCTCACTATAGTTTACCAGTTAGTGCACACGGGCTGTCAGTCAAGGCTTCTGCACGCTTCAGCTAGGTGAACCAACAGCGTGTTCGCATACTCCCTTGATTAAAAGACCATTACTTGAAAAATGAGAAAAGCAGCAATAGTAGTGTTTGTCCAACTTGAGAAACCATAGCCGGTATACACTTCCTCAAACTAGTCAGAAATAATTGAAGATGGCTCAAGAAATGTAATTTTTATTTTATTTTTTTACATCTACGTCAGATGTTTGGTGCAGTATTTATGAAGTTTGAAAATGTGCATGGAAAATAAGTATCGTTTAAGTTTTTATTTCATTTTTTAAGAACATTCTTATAAATGTCGGCCTAGGAACAGTGGGTTAACTGCCTGTTCAGGGGGCAGAACGACAGATTTGTACAGTGTCAGTTCGGGGGTTTGAACTGCAACCTTCCGGTTACTAGTCCAACGCTCTAACCGCTAGGCTACCCTGCTGCCCCAAACATCTGGAGAAAACACCTGACCGAACACCAAACAAACGCGTTTCTTTTTTCTTAAGCACTAACTATTCCCAACTGTTTGGGATGGGAAGCATGCAGAAGCCTTTAGGTGTTCAGCAGTATTCCTCACTACAGCTGAGACCACAGCTAACCTTAACCATCATAACAAACACTGACAGCAGCCGGTTGTTGAACTCACCCCCTAACAATGTTGAGTCTATGAATAAATACATATTACTAATGTCCCGTGTCTAAATGTTGGAACTATAACAGTCCTTTGTATATGTAGTGTATGTGGACACCCTGTCAAATTAGTGGATTTGGCTATTTTAGCCACATCAGTTGCTGACAGGTTTATAAAATCGAGCACACAACCATGCAATCTTCATAGACAAACATTGCCGTCAGAGCAGCTCACAGATCACTGCACCTGAACATAGCCTATCTGTAAACAGCTACCTACCTCATCCCCATACTGTATTTATTTATCTTGCTCCTTTGCACCCCAGTATCTCTACTTGCACATTCATCTTCTGCACATCCACCATTCCAGTGTTTAATCGCTATATTGTAATTGCTTTGCCACCATGACCCATTTATTGCCGTACCTCCCTTATCTTACCTCATTGCACTCACTGTATATATATACTTTTCCTATTGACTGGTTTGTTTATTCCATGTGTAACTCTGTATGTGTCTAATTGCTATGCTTTATCTTGACCAGGTCACAGTTGCAAATGAGAACTTGTTCTCAACTGGCCTACCTGGTTTAATAGAAGGGAAATATATATATTATTTATATTGGCAATAGAATGGCCTTACTGAAGAGCTCAGTCACTTCCAATGTGGCACCGTCATAGGATGCCACCATTCCAACAAGTGTGTTAGCCAAATTTCTGCCTTACTAGAGTTGTCCCTGTTAACTAAGCTCTGTTATTGTGAAGTGGAAACGTCTAGGAGCAACAACGGCTCAGCCGCAATGTGGTAGACCACACGAGCTCACAGAACTAGACTCCCGAGTGCTGTAGCGTGTACATGTCTCTCCTGTCCTCATGTTGTAACCACGTCTCTCCTGTGTCCAGCGGCCACGGCCATGACGGAAGGGAAGATGGGGAAGAGTCTGAAGAAGGTCCTAAAGAAAGTGGTGGCTAAAGAAGCTCATGAACAGCTGGCCATCAGCGGACGCTAAGCTGGGGGCGTCATCAAGGAGAAGTTGAACCTGAGCTGTGTCCACAGCCCTGCGGTGGCAGAGCTGATGAGAGGCATCAGGACACAGATGGAGTCCCTGATCACTGGGCTGCCCCCCCGGGAGATCAGCGCCATGTCTCTGGGACTGGCTCACAGGTAGGGTGGAACACAGACAACGCTTGGTGTTTTGGATTTATTAGGATCTCATTAAATGACGCCAACTAGTCTTATAACAAAAGACATTACAAACACTTTATAATTTACTCACATCAATATGTAGTGTGTGTTCCCGATGATTATATCATGCTGTCTGAAACCTGGTGTGGATTTCCTCAGCATTCGTCACTACCCCTGAGGCAGCACCTCCCTCTGTCGTATTCATAGAAGACCTGAAAGGCTGCTATGGCAGATCCTGACCTATTTCTGTTTCCTCAGTTTGTCCCGCTACAAGCTGAAGTTCAGCCCTGACAAAGTGGATACCATGATCGTTCAAGCTATCTGTAAGTACCTCCTCTTAGACCAGGGATGAGCATCTTTGATGGGGGTGGGGGCCACAAAAACCTCACGCGGGGCAACACATCTCACATCATTACCCCCCACTTTGCAATAACACAACAAAATGCTGACAGGCCAATGAGATGAGTTCTCTCCCAGTACAGGGATGTGTTCTCTCCCAGTACAGGGATGTGGGTCCGCGGGCCTACAGGAGGTGGGCCAGTGGAAGCCTGTTGCTCATCCCTGTCTTACTCTATCCATGTAAAGGGACAACATAAAACAAGGATACTTTTATACAGACAAAGGAAACGCATA
>NW_025746244.1:130000-142218 GCF_021184085.1 Oncorhynchus gorbuscha | reverse complement strand
TAAAATGACAATTAAATCCCACTTTGAAACAACAAAATATGGAAAAAATCAAGGGGTGAGAATAATTCCCGAAGGCCCTGTAGATACAAAGAAAAGACCATTAGGATAATTAATGTTGCTATAGGCAGGCATTTTACTGTACCGACTGCTTTAGGCGGGCATTTTACTGTACCGACTGCTTTAGGCGGGCATTTTACTGTACCGACTGCTTTAGGCAGGCATTTTACTGTACCGACTGCTTTAGGAGGGCATTTTACTGTACCGACTGCTTTAGGCGGGCATTTTACTGTACCGACTGCTTTAGGCGGGCATTTTACTGTACCGACTGCTTTAGGCGGGCATTTTACTGTACCGACTGCATTAGGAGGGCATTTTACTGTACCGACTGCTTTAGGAGGGCTATGGCATTTTACTGTCCTGACTGCTTTAGGAGGGCTATGGCATTTTACTGTACTGACTGCTATAAGGAGGGCATTTGACTGTACTGACTGCTTTAGGAGGGCATTTTACGACACCGACTGCTATAGGAGGGCATTTTACTGTACCGACTGCTTTAGGAGGGCATTTTACTGTCCTGACTGCTATAGGAGGGCTATGGCATTTTACTGTCCTGACTGCTATAGGAGGGCTATGGCATTTTACTGTCCTGACTGCTTTAGGAGGGCTATGGCATTTTACTGTCCTGACTGCTTTAGGAGGGCTATGGCATTTTACTGTACTGACTGCTTTAGGAGGGCTATGGCATTTTACTGTACCGACTGCTTTAGAAGGCATTTTACTGCCCTGACTGCTTTAGGAGGGCATTTTACTGCCCTGACTGCTTTAGGAGGGCATTTTACTGCCCTGACTGCTTTAGGAGGGCATTTTACTGCCCTGACTGCTTTAGGAGGGCATTTTACTGCCCTGACTGCTTTAGGAGGGCATTTTACTGTCCTGACTGCTTTAGGAGGGCATTTTACTGTCCTGACTGCTTTAGGAGGGCATTTTACTGTCCTGACTGCTTTAGGAGGGCATTTTACTGTCCTGACTGCTATAGGAGGGCTATGGCATTTTACTGTACCGACTGCTTTAGGAAGGCATTTTACTGTACCGACTGCTATAGGAGGGCTATAGCATTTTACTGTCCTGACTGCTATAGGAGGGCTATGGCATTTTACATTTACATTTACATTTAAGTCATTTAGCAGACGCTCTTATCCAGAGCGACTGTCCTGACTGCTATAGGAGGGCATTTTACTGTCCTGACTGCTTTAGGAGGGCATTTTACTGTCCTGACTGCTTTAGGAGGGCATTTTACTGTCCTGACTGCTTTAGGAGGGCATTTTACTGTCCTGACTGCTTTAGGAGGGCATTTTACTGTCCTGACTGCTATAGGAGGGCTATAGCATTTTACTGTCCTGACTGCTATAGGAGGGCATTTTACTGTCCTGACTGCTTTAGGAGGGCATTTTACTGTCCTGACTGCTTTAGGAGGGCATTTTACTGTCCTGACTGCTTTAGGAGGGCATTTTACTGTCCTGACTGCTATAGGAGGGCTATAGCATTTTACTGTCCTGACTGCTATAGGAGGGCTATGGCATTTACTGTCCTGACTGCTATAGGAGGGCTATGGCATTTTACTGTCCTGACTGCTATAGGAGGGCTATAGCATTTTACTGTCCTGACTGCTATAGGAGGGCTATGGCATTTTGCTGTCCTGACTGCTATAGGAGGGCTATGGCATTTTACTGTCCTGACTGCTATAGGAGGGCATTTTACTGTCCTGACTGCTTTAGGAGGGCATTTTACTGTCCTGACTGCTATAGGAGGCTATGGTATTTTACTGTACTGACTGCTATAGGAGGGCTATGGCATTTTACTGTCCTGACTGCTTTAGGAGGGCTATGGCATTTTACTGTCCTGACTGCTATAGGAGGGCATTTTACCGCACACCGGTACGAGATAAATACCGAGAGGAGATAAATACCAATTGTTCGGTCTCAGTGCACGACCTTGGCTACTCGCAACACCCCTAACTAACGATATGGTCAAAATCCTTTAAATCCTGTGGGGAATACACACAACGTCGTACCATGACGTTACTATACTACAATCGGCACAACCAAAAGAAGCTAAGAAAAACAAACTAACTGAATAGGAGGTGCAGGTGTCAGATAGTGAATAGGAGGTGCAGGTGTCAGATAGTGAATAGGAGGTGCAGGTGTCAGATAGTGAATAGGAGGTGCAGGTGTCAGATAGTGAATAGGAGGTGCAGGTGTCAGATAGTGAATAGGAGGTGCAGGTGTCAGATAGTGAATAGGAGGTGCAGGTGTCAGATAGTGAATAGGAGGTGCAGGTGTCAGATAGTGAATAGGAGGTGCAGGTGTCAGATAGTGAATAGGAGGTGCAGGTGTTGAATAGGAGGTGCAGGTGTCAGATAGTGAATAGGAGGTGCAGGTGTCAGATAGTGAATAGGAGGTGCAGGAGGTGCATTTTACTGTACCGACTGCTTTAGGAGGGCATTTTACTGTACCGACTGCTTTAGGAGGGCATTTTACTGTACCGACTGCTTTAGGAGGGCATTTTACTGTACCGACTGCTTTAGGAGGGCATTTTACTGTACCGACTGCTTTAGGAGGGCATTTTACTGTACCGACTGCTTTAGGAGGGCATTTTACTGTACCGACTGCTTTAGGAGGGCATTTTACTGTACCGACTGCTTTAGGAGGGCATTTTACTGTCCTGACTGCTATAGGAGGGCATTTTACTGTCCTGACTGCTTTAGGAGGGCATTTTACTGTCCTGACTGCTTTAGGAGGGCATTTTACTGTCCTGACTGCTTTAGGAGGGCATTTTACTGTCCTGACTGCTATAGGAGGGCTATAGCATTTTACTGTCCTGACTGCTATAGGAGGGCTATGGCATTTTACTGTCCTGACTGCTATAGGAGGGCTATGGCATTTTACTGTCCTGACTGCTATAGGAGGGCTATAGCATTTTACTGTCCTGACTGCTATAGGAGGGCTATGGCATTTTGCTGTCCTGACTGCTATAGGAGGGCTATGGCATTTTACTGTCCTGACTGCTATAGGAGGGCATTTTACTGTCCTGACTGCTTTAGGAGGGCATTTTACTGTCCTGACTGCTATAGGAGGGCTATGGTATTTTACTGTACTGACTGCTATAGGAGGGCTATGGCATTTTACTGTCCTGACTGCTTTAGGAGGGCTATGGCATTTTACTGTCCTGACTGCTATAGGAGGGCATTTTACCGCACACCGGTACGAGATAAATACCGAGAGGAGATAAATACCAATTGTTCGGTCTCAGTGCACGACCTTGGCTACTCGCAACACCCCTAACTAACGATATGGTCAAAATCCTTTAAATCCTGTGGGGAATACACACAACGTCGTACCATGACGTTACTATACTACAATCGGCACAACCAAAAGAAGCTAAGAAAAACAAACTAACTGAATAGGAGGTGCAGGTGTCAGATAGTGAATAGGAGGTGCAGGTGTCAGATAGTGAATAGGAGGTGCAGGTGTCAGATAGTGAATAGGAGGTGCAGGTGTCAGATAGTGAATAGGAGGTGCAGGTGTCAGATAGTGAATAGGAGGTGCAGGTGTCAGATAGTGAATAGGAGGTGCAGGTGTCAGATAGTGAATAGGAGGTGCAGGTGTCAGATAGTGAATAGGAGGTGCAGGTGTCAGATAGTGAATAGGAGGTGCAGGTGTCAGATAGTGAATAGGAGGTGCAGGTGTCAGATAGTGAATAGGAGGTGCAGGTGTCAGATGTTGAATAGGAGGTGCAGGTGTCAGATGTTGAATAGGAGGTACAGGTGTCAGATGTTGAATAGGAGGTACAGGTGTCAGATGTTGAATAGGAGGTGCAGGTGTCAGATAGTGAATAGGAGGTGCAGGTGTCAGATACTGAATAGGAGGTGCAGGTGTCAGATACTGAATAGGAGGTGCAGGTGTCAGATATTGAATAGGAGGTGCAGGTGTCAGATATTGAATAGGAGGTGCAGGTGTCAGATATTGAATAGGAGGTGCAGGTGTCAGATATTGAATAGGAGGTGCAACTATTAAAATGACAATTAAATCCCACTTTGAAACAACAAAATATGGAAAAAAATCAAGGGGTGAGAATAATTCCCGAAGGCCCTGTAGATACAAAGAAAAGACCATTAGGATAATTAATGTTGCTATAGGCAGGCATTTTACTGTACCGACTGCTTTAGGCGGGCATTTTACTGTACCGACTGCTTTAGGCGGGCATTTTACTGTACCGACTGCTTTAGGCAGGCATTTTACTGTACCGACTGCTTTAGGAGGGCATTTTACTGTACCGACTGCTTTAGGCGGGCATTTTACTGTACCGACTGCTTTAGGCGGGCATTTTACTGTACCGACTGCTTTAGGCGGGCATTTTACTGTACCGACTGCATTAGGAGGGCATTTTACTGTACCGACTGCTTTAGGAGGGCTATGGCATTTTACTGTCCTGACTGCTTTAGGAGGGCTATGGCATTTTACTGTACTGACTGCTATAAGGAGGGCATTTGACTGTACTGACTGCTTTAGGAGGGCATTTTACGACACCGACTGCTATAGGAGGGCATTTTACTGTACCGACTGCTTTAGGAGGGCATTTTACTGTCCTGACTGCTATAGGAGGGCTATGGCATTTTACTGTCCTGACTGCTATAGGAGGGCTATGGCATTTTACTGTCCTGACTGCTTTAGGAGGGCTATGGCATTTTACTGTCCTGACTGCTTTAGGAGGGCTATGGCATTTTACTGTACTGACTGCTTTAGGAGGGCTATGGTATTTTACTGTACTGACTGCTATAGGAGGGCTATGGTATTTTACTGTACTGACTGCTATAGGAGGGCTATGGTATTTTACTGTACTGACTGCTATAGGAGGGCTATGGCATTTTACTGTACTGACTGCTATAGGAGGGCTATGGCATTTTACTGTCCTGACTGCTTTAGGAGGGCTATGGCATTTTACTGTCCTGACTGCTTTAGGAGGGCTATGGCATTTTACTGTCCTGACTGCTTTAGGAGGGCTATGGCATTTTACTGTCCTGACTGCTATAGGAGGGCATTTTACTGTCCTGACTGCTTTAGGAGGGCTATGGCATTTTACTGTCCTGACTGCTATAGGAGGGCATTTTACCGCACACCGGTACGAGATAAATACCGAGAGGAGATAAATACCAATTGTTCGGTCTCAGTGCACGACCTTGGCTACTCGCAACACCCCTAACTAACGATATGGTCAAAATCCTTTAAATCCTGTGGGGAATACACACAACGTCGTACCATGACGTTACTATACTACAATCGGCACAACCAAAAGAAGCTAAGAAAAACAAACTAACTGAATAGGAGGTGCAGGTGTCAGATAGTGAATAGGAGGTGCAGGTGTCAGATAGTGAATAGGAGGTGCAGGTGTCAGATAGTGAATAGGAGGTGCAGGTGTCAGATAGTGAATAGGAGGTGCAGGTGTCAGATAGTGAATAGGAGGTGCAGGTGTCAGATAGTGAATAGGAGGTGCAGGTGTCAGATAGTGAATAGGAGGTGCAGGTGTCAGATAGTGAATAGGAGGTGCAGGTGTCAGATAGTGAATAGGAGGTGCAGGTGTCAGATAGTGAATAGGAGGTGCAGGTGTCAGATAGTTGAATAGGAGGTGCAGGTGTCAGATGTTGAATAGGAGGTGCAGGTGTCAGATGTTGAATAGGAGGTACAGGTGTCAGATGTTGAATAGGAGGTACAGGTGTCAGATGTTGAATAGGAGGTGCAGGTGTCAGATAGTGAATAGGAGGTGCAGGTGTCAGATACTGAATAGGAGGTGCAGGTGTCAGATACTGAATAGGAGGTGCAGGTGTCAGATATTGAATAGGAGGTGCAGGTGTCAGATATTGAATAGGAGGTGCAGGTGTCAGATATTGAATAGGAGGTGCAGGTAGATTTGAAAATGACAATGTAAATCCCACTTTGAAACAACAAAATATGGAAAAAAGGTCAGGGGTGAGAATAAGGTCAAGGCCCTGTAGATACAAAGAAAAGACCATTAGGATAATTAATGTTGCTATAGGCAGGCATTTTACTGTACCGACTGCTTTAGGCGGGCATTTTACTGTCAGACTGCTTTAGGCGGGCATTTTACTGTAAATCCGACTGCTTTAGGCAGGCATTTTACTGTACCGACTGCTTTAGGAGGGCATTTTACTGTACCGACTGCTTTAGGCGGGCATTTTACTGTACCGACTGCTTTAGGCGGGCATTTTACTGTACCGACTGCTTTAGGCGGGCATTTTACTGTACCGACTGCATTAGGAGGGCATTTTACTGTACCGACTGCTTTAGGAGGGCTATGGCATTTTACTGTCCTGACTGCTTTAGGAGGGCTATGGCATTTTACTGTACTGACTGCTATAAGGAGGGCATTTTACGACACCGACTGCTATAGGAGGGCATTTTACTGTCCTGACTGCTTTAGGAGGGCATTTTACTGTACCGACTGCTTTAGGAGGGCATTTTACTGTCCTGACTGCTATAGGAGGGCTATGGCATTTTACTGTCCTGACTGCTATAGGAGGGCTATGGCATTTTACTGTCCTGACTGCTTTAGGAGGGCTATGGCATTTTACTGTCCTGACTGCTTTAGGAGGGCTATGGCATTTTACTGTACTGACTGCTTTAGGAGGGCTATGGCATTTTACTGTACTGACTGCTATAGGAGGGCATTTTTTACTGTACTGACTGCTATAGGAGGGCATTTTTTACTGTACTGACTGCTTTAGGAGGGCTATTTTTACTGTACTGACTGCTTTAGGAGGGCTATTTTTACTGTCCTGACTGCTTTAGGAGGGCTATGGCATTTTACTGTACTGACTGCTTTAGGAGGGCATTTTACTGTCCTGACTGCTTTAGGAGGGCTATTTTACTGTCCTGACTGCTTTAGGAGGGCTATGGCATTTTACTGTACTGACTGCTTTAGGAGGGCTATGGCATTTTACTGTCCGACTGCTTTAGAAGGCATTTTACTGCCCTGACTGCTTTAGGAGGGCATTTTACTGCCCTGACTGCTTTAGGAGGGCATTTTACTGCCCTGACTGCTTTAGGAGGGCATTTTACTGCCCTGACTGCTTTAGGAGGGCATTTTACTGTCCTGACTGCTTTAGGAGGGCATTTTACTGTCCTGACTGCTTTAGGAGGGCATTTTACTGTCCTGACTGCTTTAGGAGGGCATTTTACTGTCCTGACTGCTATAGGAGGGCTATGGCATTTTACTGTACCGACTGCTTTAGGAAGGCATTTTACTGTACCGACTGCTATAGGAGGGCTATAGCATTTTACTGTCCTGACTGCTATAGGAGGGCTATGGCATTTACATTTACATTTACTTTAAGTCATTTAGCAGACGCTCTGAGCGACTGTCCTGACTGCTATAGGAGGGCATTTTACTGTCCTGACTGCTTTAGGAGGGCATTTTACTGTCCTGACTGCTTTAGGAGGGCATTTTACTGTCCTGACTGCTTTAGGAGGGCATTTTACTGTCCTGACTGCTTTAGGAGGGCATTTTACTGTCCTGACTGCTATAGGAGGGCTATAGCATTTTACTGTCCTGACTGCTATAGGAGGGCATTTTACTGTCCTGACTGCTTTAGGAGGGCATTTTACTGTCCTGACTGCTTTAGGAGGGCATTTTACTGTCCTGACTGCTTTAGGAGGGCATTTTACTGTCCTGACTGCTATAGGAGGGCATTTTACTGTCCTGACTGCTTTAGGAGGGCATTTTACTGTCCTGACTGCTATAGGAGGGCTATGGTATTTTACTGTACTGACTGCTTTAGGAGGGCTATGGCATTTTACTGTCCTGACTGCTTTAGGAGGGCTATGGCATTTTACTGTCCTGACTGCTATAGGAGGGCATTTTACCGCACACCGGTACGAGATAAATACCGAGAGGAGATAAATACCAATTGTTCGGTCTCAGTGCACAACCTTGGCTACTCGCAACACCCCTAACTAACGATATGGTCAAAATCCTTTAAATCCTGTGGGGAATACACACAACGTCGTACCATGACGTTACTATACTACAATCGGCACAACCAAAAGAAGCTAAGAAAAACAAACTAACTGAATAGGAGGTGCAGGTGTCAGATAGTGAATAGGAGGTGCAGGTGTCAGATAGTGAATAGGAGGTGCAGGTGTCAGATAGTGAATAGGAGGTGCAGGTGTCAGATAGTGAATAGGAGGTGCAGGTGTCAGATAGTGAATAGGAGGTGCAGGTGTCAGATAGTGAATAGGAGGTGCAGGTGTCAGATAGTGAATAGGAGGTGCAGGTGTCAGATAGTGAATAGGAGGTGCAGGTGTCAGATAGTGAATAGGAGGTGCAGGTGTCAGATGTTGAATAGGAGGTGCAGGTGTCAGATAGTGAATAGGAGGTGCAGGTGTCAGATAGTGAATAGGAGGTGCAGGAGGTGAATTTTACTGTCAGATGTTTAGGAGGTGCATTTTACTGTACCGATGTTGAATAGGAGGGCATTTTAGATGTTGAATGGAGGTGCAGGGCATTTTACTGTACCGATGTTTAGGAGGGCATTTTACTGTACCGATAGTTTAATAGGAGGGCATTTTCAGATAGTGAATAGGACTGCAGGAGGGCATTTTACTGTACCGACTGCTTTAGGAGGGCATTTTACTGTACCGACTGCTTTAGGAGGGCATTTTACTGTACCGACTGCTTTAGGAGGGCATTTTACTGTACCGACTGCTTTAGGAGGGCATTTTACTGTACCGACTGCTTTAGGAGGGCATTTTACTGTACCGACTGCTTTAGGAGGGCATTTTACTGTACCGACTGCTTTAGGAGGGCATTTTACTGTACTGACTGCTTTAGGAGGGCATTTTACTGTACTGACTGCTTTAGGAGGGCATTTTACTGTACTGACCTAACCAATCGGTTCATAATACTGTACTGATCTAACCAATCGGTTCATAATACTGTACTGATCTAACCAATCAGTTCATAATACTGTACTGATCTAACCAATCGGTTCATAATACTGTACTGACCTAACCAATCGGTTCATAATACTGTACTGACCTAACCAATCAGTTTATAATACTGTACTGACCTAACCAATAGAAACCATCCTGTGAGATAATACTGTACTGACCTAACCAATAGAAACCATCCTGTGAGATAATACTGTACTGACCTAACCAATAGAAACCATCCTGTGAGATAATACTGTACTGATCTAACCAATAGAAACCATCCTGTGAGATAATACTGTACTGATCTAACCAATCAGTGGCCAACAGCCAATCGGTTCATATTACTGTACTGACCTAACCAATCAGTGGCCAACAGCCCCTCGGTTCATAATAGTGTACGGATCTAACCAATCAGTGGCCAACAGCCCCTCGGTTCATAATACTGTATGGATCTAACCAATCAGTGGCCAACAGCCCCTCGGTTCATAATAGTGTACGGATCTAACCAATCAGTGGCCAACAGCCCCTTGGTTCATAATACTGGTTTATTTGAGCAGTGGATATTCAACTACTGGGGGAGTTCTATTCATCTGAACCCCGGTGCACCGGTCTATGGCCTGTGACGTGACCAGGGAAACGCGGTGAGGGAGGAGCCCCGTCCAAATGGAACAGTAATCTGCGCCATTCGAGTCATGTTGTCAACAAGGCAGCAGAGTGAATCGCCCGGAAACATACGCCTCTTTTCCATCAAATAAAATGTCCACATTTTTAAACCAGTTGTCATTGGGAAGGCATATAAAGAGTTATCAAAAGCGATCACTTTCGCATGTGATAGAATCCTACTAATTAGTCCACGTGTTTAACTATGTCACAATTTGTTTTGAACAGACTTCGCTGTGGGCTTTGCTCGGTGCACTTGGCTCACACCAGGAAGGCAGACTGGTTCCAAAACCAATGCAATTGATTTTTTTTTAACCCAAAACACACCCATCCCAAATCCCCTCAGTGGCAAATATGAGTCATATGAGGAAAATCAGTCCATTTAAATGAATTAGGCCCTAATCTACGGATTTTCACATGACTGGGAATACAAATATGCATCTGTTGGTCACAGATACCTTAATAACCAAATGGTTCTCAGGATCTCATCACATTTCTGTGATGAGACATTTCATTCAAATTGCCATTGATAAAATGCAATTGTGTTCGTAGCTTATGCCTGCCCCATACCATATAACCCCACTGTCACCATGGGACACTGTCCACACCATTGACATCAACAAACCACTTGCCCACACATCGCCGTACACGTGGCCTGTGGTTGGACGCCAAATCCTCTAAAATGACAGAGGTGGCATATGGTCAAGAAATGAACATTCAATTCTCTGCAAACAGCTCTGGTGGACACTCCAGCAGTCAGCGTGCCAATCGCACGCTCCCTCACAACTTGAGACATCTGTGACATTGTGTTGTGTGACAGAACTGCAAATTTTTAAAGTGGCCTTTTATTGTCCCCCAGCACAAGGTGCACCTGTGTAATGACCACACTGTTTAATCAGCTTCTTTTTTGTTCAGTGTTGAATAAACAGTTTTGGGAAGGTGCTTTTAATGGCGATGTGGGGGCTGTCTACTGCTCTGTTGGTATTTGGGAACCCATTGATGACATCACGGCATAGAAAGCCCTCTTGACTTCAACCGGTTGTGTGAAACTACTTGTTACTGTTCGTTTAGCTGATGATTGCAGCCCGAAACATTGGCTCACCGAGGGGCCGTGAGATGCCGATCGGCAAGCTCATGCTAAAAAATGCCCGTTGCCAAAAAACGCAGGACGTGTTCCGGGAACAGCATGCGTTTGCCCTTTTAACGTGAGTCTTAAATCTTTACCTTGGAAAACGATATTTGATGAGCCAATCTGTACTTTCTGTTAAAAAAAAAAAAGACGCACCTGTCTCTAAAAACACTGCTAAATGCAGTGTTTCAAATCTTCCAACAGGTCAGCCATCTTGGATTTACTATCATCTCAGTATTTTATATAGTCTTACACAATGGTTTACCTTTCACACACAAATTTAACATTTTATTTTCTCGTCGTTTTGTACTTTTACCCACTTTACCCAGGGAAGCCGTACTGCTGCATGCTTGACCCGGAAGCCAGCCCCAACAAAGTGTCGGAAGAAACACATCCTAGCTGGTGACGAGGTCAGCTTGCAGGCACCCGGCCTACCACAAAGGAGTCGCTAGAGCGCGATGGGACAAGGACATCCCGGCCGGCCAAACCCTCCCCTAACACGGACGACGCTGAGCCAATTGTGCGCCGCCTCATGGTTTTCCCGGTCATGGCCCGGCTGTGGCACAGCCTGGGATCGAACCTGGGTCTGTAGTGACGCCTCAAGCATTGCGATGCAGTGCCTCAGACCGCTGCGCCACTCGGGAAACCAATTTGCTTTTCTGCATGAAGTCCCAATGGAACTACAATAAAATCTAACTAATTTTTACTTACTAATTTCATTATTACTCTCAAAAATTCACTTGGCACTGTGTACATGTACACACAATCAAGCCAACGTTAATGTTGATCCATTTCACACTTTGCATGGTAATGAGCCCAAGTTAACTCATAGATCTGTGCCTACACGTGATCGTTATATTTAGGCCCCAGGTGTGTTGAATTTAGGCAATCACTGAACTGATCAATTAGCTCGGTTCGTCAGGTGTGACGCCTAGTTGGAATAAAATCCTGCAGTACTTCAGGTTGTCTACGCAACATGGTGGAATTGAAGAGTTGGGTTTAAGGTGAAGTGTACTGTACCTCCACAGCAGCCTGCAGAACGGCCATGTGACCACCAGGTGGCGATGTTGTCAGTCTCCTCAGTTCCTCCACTGCTGGACACAGAGCATCCAACTGGACAAGAGAGAGTTGAGATACTTTTACAAAAATATACAAAACAATAAGCCCGATCATACAGTTACATAGCAGCATATCCCCCCTCTTCTATTTACCATATCCTCCCCCTCCTCCCACTAGACATAACCCCTCCCACTAGACATAACCCCTCCCACTAGACATAACCCCTCCCACTAGACATAGCCCCTCCCACTAGACATAGCCCCTCCCACTAGACATAGCCCCTCCCACTAGACATAACCCCTCACATTACTTATCCACTATTTTACCAGGTAAGTTGACAGAGAACACATTCTAATTACAGCAAC
>NW_025746244.1:122500-125000 GCF_021184085.1 Oncorhynchus gorbuscha | reverse complement strand
AACAACCAAATTCAACCTAGATAATTTCCGATTTATATGAAATTGTTTGACTACAGAGGTAGCAAAACTGTACTTCAAATCTATGATACTCCCCCACTTAACATACTGCTTGACTAGTTGGGCCCAAGCTTGTTGTTCAACATTAAAACCCATTCAGACTGTCTACAAACAGGCTCTCAAAGTGCTTGATAGGAAGCCAAATAGCCATCATCACTGTTACATCCTCAGAAAGCATGAGCTCCCGAGTTGGGAAACTCTGGTGCAATACACCGATGCATGTCTTGTATTCAAGATCCTAAATAGCCTGGCTCCTCCCCCTCCACTCAGTACTTCTGTTAAACAGACAGCTCAAACATATGGCAGCAGATCCACAAGGTCTGCCATGAGAGGTGACTGTATAGTTGCCTTAAGGAAAAGCACCTTTAGTAAATCTGCATTCTCTGTGAGAGCTTCCCATGTCTGGAATACACTGCCTTCAGACACACAACTGCACCACATATCACACTTTCACAAAATGCATGAAGACCTGGCTAAAGGTCAATCAGATTTGTGATCATAATCTCTAGCTGTGTGTTGCTGCGTTCCATGTTGTCTGTTGTCTGTAGCTTGTGAGGTGTGGAAACACTGTTGCTTTTATGAATTTTGTCCTGTTGCTTTTTGTTCTGTTGTTCTGTCTGTATGCTATGTCTTGGTTGTTCTGTTGTTCTGTCTGTATTCTATGTCTTGGTTGTTCTATATTGTTCTGTCTGTATGCTATGTCTCGGTTGTTCTATATTGTTCTGTCTGTATGCTATGTCTCGGTTGTTCTATATTGTTCTGTCTGTATGCTATGTCTCGCTTGTCCTATATTGTTCTGTCTGTATGCTATGTCTCGCTTGTCCTATGTTGCTCTGTCTGTATTCTATGTCTTGCTTGTTCTATGTTGCTCTGTCTGTATTCTATGTCTTGCTTGTTCTATATTGCTCTGTCTGTATGCTATGTCTTGCTTGTTCTATATTGCTCTGTCTGTATGCTACGTCTAGCTTGTTCTATGTTGCTCTGTCTGTATTCTACGTCTTGCTTGTCCTATGTTGCTCTGTCTGTATGCTACGTCTTGCTTGTTCTATGTTGCTCTGTCTGTATGCTACGTCTTGCTTGTTCTATATTGCTCTGTCTGTATGCTACGTCTAGCTTGTTCTATGTTGCTCTGTCTGTATTCTACGTCTTGCTTGTCCTATGTTGCTCTGTCTGTATGCTACGTCTTGCTTGTTCTATGTTGCTCTGTCTGTATGCTACGTCTTGCTTGTTCTATGTTGCTCTGTCTGTATTCTACGTCTTGCTTGTTCTATGTTGCTCTGTCTGTATTCTACGTCTTGCTTGTCCTATGTTGCTCTGTCTGTATTCTACGTCTTGCTTGTTCTATGTTGCTCTGTCTGTATGCTACGTCTTGCTTGTTCTGTGCACTGTCCCTGTAAAAATAAACTCAAACTCAAATGAATACTGTTCATAAATGTTGCATAGTGTATCTACAAGTATGCAATAAATGTATTCACCTTTGGCAGCTTGGGCATGAGTGTTCCCGCAATCTCCGTCCCCGGATGCCCTGTCCAGTGAGTTTAGTTCCTCTTGGCGTTGTAGAAGGGAAGAGCACACCGCTTCTAGAGCCTTCCGCATCACATCACTGAGAGGACCTGACACACAGAAAGATATTCATTTACAGCTGTGTGTGTGTGTGTGTGTATTCAAAAGATAAAAAATGACGTTTAAAAAAAAAAAAAGTGAGGAAACAATATGACTAACTGGATTGGATCCCAGGTATCCTGCAGGGCCTCAAGACTGTTGACCCACTGAGCTAGACCCAGGTATCCTGCAGGGCCTCAAGACTGTTGACCCACTGAGCTAGACCCAGGTATCCTGCAGGGCCTCAAGACTGTTGACCCACTGAGCTAGACCCAGGTATCCTGCAGGGCCTCAAGACTGTTGACCCACTGAGCTAGACCCAGGTATCCTGCAGGGCCTCAAGACTGTTGACCCACTGAGCTAGACCCAGGTATCCTGCAGGGCCTCAAGACTGTTGACCCACTGAGCTAGACCCAGGTATCCTGCAGGGCCTCAAGACTGTTGACCCACTGAGCTAGACCCAGGTATCCTGCAGGGCCTCAAGACTGTTGACCCACTGAGCTAGACCCAGGTATCCTGCAGGGCCTCAAGACTGTTGACCCACTGAGCTAGACCCAGGTATCCTGCAGGGCCTCAAGACTGTTGACCCACTGAGCTAGACCCAGGTATCCTGCAGGGCCTCAAGACTGTTGACCCACTGAGCTAGACCCAGGTATCCTGCAGGGCCTCAAGACTGTTGACCCACTGAGCTAGACCCAGGTATCCTGCAGGGCCTCAAGACTGTTGACCCACTGAGCTAGACCCAGGTATCCTGCAGGGCCTCAAGACTGTTGACCCACTGAGCTAGACCCAGGTATCCTGCAGGGCCTCAAGACTGTTGACCCACTGAGCTAGACCCAGG
>NW_025746244.1:0-120000 GCF_021184085.1 Oncorhynchus gorbuscha | reverse complement strand
TAACAATTAGCTTTTCATAAAGCAATAAAATACAATATTATACATTGTTATTCACGATAACAGTTAAGCAATGAGCCATGAGTCTTACCCAGGTAGCGTATAGCAGATCTAGTAACAACAGATATCTCTAGACAAGACAGAGCTCCAAGGTTGTTGACACACAGAACCACACTGTCACCTGTACCAGAGAGAGAGAGAGAGACTGGACACGGTTAGGAGGACGAGGTAGGAGGGGGAGACACGGTTTAAAGGAGGAGGGGGCACGGTTTAAAGGAGGGAGGGGGGGGCACGGTTTAAAGGAGGAGGGGGGACACGGTTTAAAGGAGGAGGGGGGACACTGTTTAAAGGAGGAGGGGGACACTGTTTAAAGGAGGGGGGGGACACTGTTTAAAGGAGGGGGGCACTGTTTAAAGGAGGGGGGGGGGGGCACGGTTTAAAGGAGGGGGGGGCACGGTTTAAAGGAGGGGGGGACACGGTTTAAAGGAGGGGGGGGACACGGTTTAAAGGAGGGGGGGGGACACGGTTTAAAGGAGGGGGGACACGGTTTAAAGGAGGGGGGACACGGTTTAAAGGAGGGGGGGGACACGGTTTAAAGGAGGGGGGGCACGGTTTAAAGGAGGGGGGGGGGGGGTACGGTTTAAAGGAGGGGGGACACGGTTTAAAGGAGGGGGGACACGGTTTAAAGGAGGGGGGGACACGGTTTAAAGGGGGGGGACACGGTTTAAAGGAGGGGGGGGGGGGGGGACACGGTTTAAAGGAGGGGGGACACGGTTTAAAGGAGGGGGGGACACGGTTTAAAGGAGGGGGGACACGGTTTAAAGGAGGGGGGACACGGTTTAAAGGAGGGGGGACACGGTTTAAAGGAGGGGGGGACACGGTTTAAAGGAGGGGGGGGACACGGTTTAAAGGAGGGGGACACGGTTTAAAGGAGGGGGGACACGGTTTAAAGGAGGGGGGACACGGTTTAAAGGAGGGGGGACACGGTTTAAAGGAGGGGGGGGGGACACGGTTTAAAGGAGGGGGGGACACGGTTGAACTTTGCACTGATTAAATGGGGTGGTCCTTGTACCTGACTTCAGAGACAGATGTGATTGGCTGGCAGGGTTGGTCATATGGTCTACCATGGTCTTCACCACCTCATCCGCCGAGGTCACCTGAAATAGATCCATCATGGCAAACCAACAACGTCTCAGGCCCCAATGAAATACGACACACTGATAGAGCAGCGTCACACGGGTTTGGCCGTCATTGAAAATAGGAATACGTTCTAAACTGAGTTGCCCTAGTTAAATAAGGGTTGAATAGAGGTGAAATAAGGGTTCAATAGAAGTGAAATAAGGGTTGAATAAGGGTTGAATAGAGGTGAAATAAGGGTTGAATAAGGGTTGAATAGAGGTGAAATAAGGGTTCAATAGAGGTGAAATAAGGGTTGAATAAGGGTTGAATAAGGGTTGAATAAGGGTTGAATAAGGGTTGAATAGAGGTGAAATAAGGGTTCAATAGAGGTGAAATAAGGGTTGAATAGAGTTTGAATAGAGGTTGAATAAGGGTTGAATAGAGGTTAAATAGAGGTTGAATAGAGGTTGAATAAGGGTTGAATAGAGGTTGAATAAGGGTTGAATAGAGGTTGAATAAAGGTTGAATAGAGGTTGAATAGAGGTTGAATAGAGGGTGAATAGAGGGTGAATAGAGGGTGAATAGAGGGTGAATAGAGGTTGAATAAGGGTTGAATAGAGGTTGAATAGAGGTTGAATAGAGGTTGAATAGAGGTTGAATAGAGGTTGAATACGGGTTGAATACGGGTTGAATACGGGTTGAATACGGGTTGAATAGAGGTTGAATAGAGGTTGAATAGAGGTTGAATAGAGGTTGAATAGAGGTTGAATAAGGGTTGAATAGAGGTTAAATAAGGGTTGAATAGAGGTTGAATAGAGGTTGAATAGAGGGTGAATAGAGGGTGAATAGAGGGTGAATAGAGGGTGAATAGAGGGTGAATAGAGGGTGAATAGAGGGTGAATAGAGGTTGAATAGAGGTTGAATAGAGGGTGAATAGAGGGTAAATAGAACAGTGCACTACTTTTGACCAGATTGAGGGCCATTTGGAACCTAACTATTACACTGACCTGTGACCTCTTAATGCCAACACTGTAACCTAACTATTACACTGACCTGTGACCTCTTAATGCCAGGCTCACCATGGATACCTGAGGAGAAAAACAACATGATCTAAATTACTAACTGCTCTTTCTCCCCCCATAGAAGTTATCGATTCCAAACATGGAATTTATCCAGTCCCCCTCCCTCCCTCTCTCACCTAGTCCCAGCTCCATCTCCCCTCCCTCCCTCTCTCACCTAGTCCCAGCTCCATCTCTCCCTCCCTCCCTCACTCCCTCTCACCCAGTCCCAGCTCCATCTCTCCCTCCCTCTCTCACCCAGTCCCAGCTCCATCTCTCCCTCCCTCTCTCACCCAGTTCCAGCTCTCACCCAGTCCCAACTCCCTCCCTCACCCAGTCCCAGCTCCATCTCTCCCTCCTCACCCACCCAGTCCCAGCTCCAGCTCTTCCTCCATCCCTCTCACCCAGTCCCAGCTCCCTCCTTCCCTCCCGCCCCCTCACCCAGTCCCAGCCCTCTCCCTCTCGCCCAGTCCCAGCTCTCTCCCTCCTTCCCTCCCGCCCCCTCACCCAGTCCCAGCTCTCTCCCTCCCCCTCTCTCACCCAGTCCCAGCTCTCTCCCTCCCCCTCTCACCCTGTCCCAGCTCTCTCCCGCCCCCCCTCACCCAGTCCCAGCCCTCTCCCTCCCCCCTCTCGCCCAGTCCCAGCTCTCTCCCTCCTTCCCTCCCGCCCCCCTCACCCAGTCCCAGCTCTCTCCCTCCCCTCTCACCCAGTCCCAGCTCTCTCCTCCCCCTCTCACCCAGTCCCAGCTCTCTCCCTCCCCTCTCACCCAGTCCCAGCTCTCTCCCTCCCCCTCTCACCCAGTCCCAGCTCTCTCCCTCCCCTCTCACCCAGTCCCAGCTCTCTCCCTCCCCCTCTCGCCCAGTCCCAGCTCTCTCCCTCCTTCCCTCCCGCCCCCCTCACCCAGTCCCAGCTCTCTCCCTCCCCTCCCCCCAGTCCCAGCTCTCTCCCTCCCCCAGTCCCAGCTCTCTCCCTCCCCCCCCAGTCCCAGCTCTCTCCCTCCCCCAGTCCCAGCTCTCTCCCTCCCCCAATCCGAGCCCTCTCCCTCCCCCCAGTCCGAGCCCTCTCCATCCCCCCAGTCCGAGCCCTCTCCCTCCCCCCAGTCCGAGCCCTCTCCCTCCCCCAGTCCGAGCCCTCTCCCTCCCCCCAGTCCGAGCCCTCTCCCTCCCCCCAGTCCGAGCCCTCTCCCTCCCCCAGTCCGAGCCCTCTCCCTCCCCCCAGTCCGAGCTCTCTCCCTCCCCCAGTCCGAGCTCTCTCCCTCCCCCAGTCCGAGCTCTCTCCCTCCCCCCAGTCCGAGCTCTCTCCCTCCCCCCGAGCTCTCTCCCTCCCCCCAGTCCGAGCTCTCTCCCTCCCCCCCAGTCCGAGCTCCCCCCCAGTCCGAGCTCTCTCCCTCCCCCAGTCCGAGCTCTCTCCCTCCCCCCAGTCCCAGCTCTCTCCCTCCCCCACCCAGTCCCAGCTCTCTCCCTCCTTCCCTCCCGCCCCCTCACCCAGTCCGAGCTCTCTCCCTCCCCCTCACCCAGTCCGAGCTCTCTCCCTCCCCCTCTCACCCAGTCCGAGCTCTCTCCCTCCCCCTCTCACCCAGTCCGAGCTCTCTCCCTCCCCCTCTCACCCAGTCCGAGCTCTCTCCCTCCCCTCTCACCCAGTCAGAGCTCTCTCCCTCCCCCTCTCACCCAGTCAGAGCTCTCTCCCTCCCCTCTCACCCAGTCCGAGCTCTCTCCCTCCCCTCTCACCCAGTCCGAGCTCTCTCCCTCCCCCTCTCACCCAGTCCCAGCTCTCTCCCTCCCCTCTCACCCAGTCCCAGCTCTCTCCCTCCCCCTCTCACCCAGTCCCAGCTCTCTCCCTCCCCCTCTCACCCAGTCCCAGCTCTCTCCCTCCCCTCTCGCCCAGTCCCAGCTCTCTCCCTCCTTCCCTCCCGCCCCCCTCACCCAGTCCCAGCTCTCTCCCTCCCCCCCCCAGTCCCAGCTCTCTCCCTCCCCCAGTCCCAGCTCTCTCCCTCCCCCAGTCCCAGCTCTCCCCTCCCCCCAGTCCCAGCTCTCTCCCTCCCCCCAGTCCGAGCTCTCTCCCTCCCCCCAATCCGAGCTCTCTCCCTCCCCCCAGTCCGAGCCCTCTCCCTCCCCCCCAGTCCGAGCCCTCTCCCTCCCCCAGTCCGAGCCCTCTCCCTCCCCCCAGTCCGAGCCCTCTCCCTCCCCCCCAGTCCGAGCCCTCTCCCTCCCCCCCAGTCCGAGCCCTCTCCCCCCCAGTCCGAGCTCTCTCCCTCCCCCCAGTCCGAGCTCTCCCTCCCCCAGTCCGAGCTCTCTCCCTCCCCCCAGTCCGAGCTCTCTCCTCCCCCCCAGTCCGAGCTCTCTCCCTCCCCCAGTCCGAGCTCTCTCCCTCCCCCCAGTCCGAGCTCTCTCCCTCCCCCAGTCCGAGCTCTCTCCCTCCCCCAGTCCGAGCTCTCTCCCTCCCCCAGTCCGAGCTCTCCCTCCCCCCAGTCCCAGCTCTCCCTCCCCCCAGTCCCAGCTCTCTCCCTCCCCCCAGTCCCAGCTCTCTCCCTCCCCTCACCCAGTCCCAGCTCTCTCCCTCCCCCTCACCCAGTCCCAGCTCTCTCCCTCCTTCCCTCCCGCCCCCCTCACCCAGTCCGAGCTCTCTCCCTCCCCTCACCCAGTCCGAGCTCTCTCCCTCCCCTCTCACCCAGTCCGAGCTCTCTCCCCTCCCCTCTCACCCAGTCCGAGCTCTCTCCCTCCCCTCTCACCCAGTCCGAGCTCTCTCCCTCCCCCTCTCACCCAGTCAGAGCTCTCTCCCTCCCCTCTCACCCAGTCCGAGCTCTCTCCTTCCCCCTCTCACCCAGTCCGAGCTCTCTCCCTCCCTCTCTCACCCAGTCCGAGCTCTCTCCCTCCCTCCCTCACCCAGTCCCAGCTCTCTCCCTCCCTCTCTCACCCAGTCCCAGCTCCATCTCTCCAGCAGGCAGGTCAAAGGAAGGCAGACAGCCTGGAACACTGCAGGGAGACAAGCTGACCCCCAGAGTACCTACAGTAGAAACACACAATCTCTGAGAATACTACTGACCCCAGAGTACCTACAGTAGAAACACACAATCTCTGAGAATACTACTGACCCCCAGAGTACCTACAGTAGAAACACACAATCTCTGAGAATACTACTGACCCCCAGAGTACCTACAGTAGAAACACACAATCTCTGAGAATACTAGAGGAGTGTAAACTGACAGGTACAGATAAGAGAAAAGCTGACTGGCTGAAACGGTTGTGAGTGTGTGTGTGTGTCTATCTCACCAATGCCCTTCACTGCCTCTGTCACCTTGGAGACGATCTCGTCCAATGGACAACCTTCTTCAGCCAGAGCCCCAGCAAGCTGAGCGAGAGGAAAAGAGATCAATGACTTTCTTTCACACGACGTGTTAACATCAAAACAGTCCTAGATGATCGATCGGGGTTAAAAATCCTATACATCTAAAACATAAAAACGCTATACTTCTGTCATTTGTAACACGCGGTCAAAAAAAGATGAAACACTGATCCATTACCTTGTGAACGAACACCGTCCCACACAGGCCCCTCCTCCCGGCCTTACTGGGTTGATCAAAAGCACAGTCGTCGGCGACAATCACCATTTCGACTGCGACGCCGCGGTTACGGGCCTGTTCCGCAGCGAGGCCGAAGTTGAGGCGGTCGCCGGTGTAGTTCTTAACGATGAGTAGAACTCCCGACACCCCCGCGTCACTTAGACACAAAATGGCCGCTAGAACACTGGCCGGGGGAGGGGAGGCAAAGACACCACCTGCAACCACTGCTGATAGCATACCGCTACCTATGTACCCTGGGGGGGAGAGAGGGAGAAGGGGAGGGAGAGACGGGAAGAGAGAGGGGGAGAGAGGGAGAAGGGGAGGGAGAGACGGGGAGAGAGGGGTAGGGGATCAGAGAGAGACAGAGAGAGAGGGGGAGAGAGAGAGAGGGGGAGAGAGAGAGGGGGAGAGAGAGGGGGTAGGGTAGGGAGAAACGGGGAGAGAGGGGGGTGGGAGATCAGAGACAGAGAGTACTTGTCTGTGTTGGCTCGTGCCCAGGCACCCCTCTAGAGAGCAGGGCCACTCGTCCCCTGAGGACCTCCAGGCCTGACCACCACCCTGTGTCCCCTCAGCAGAGAGGGACTGTGTGTGTGTGCATACAAACCAACACCTAGAGACCTCATCAAGAGGGTTGACAGTCGCTGGACTTCGAGTCCCAGTCCCCTGGATTTACAACGTTGGTGTCTGAATGTGTCTATACAGGTAAACGAGTGTCCTACCTGCGTGTGCTGGCTCGTGTCCAGACCCCCCTCCAGACAGCAGGGCCACTCGTCCCCTGAGGACCTCCAGATCAGCCCTGACCACCACCCTGTGGCCCCTCAGCAGAGAGAGACATCCAGAGCTAGAGACAATGCCTTCCAGGGCCTCGTCTACACAGCGGTCTACTGAGTTTAACAACTTCTGTTGGGGCTGGGAAAGGAGAGACGTAGGAGAGGAGAGACATAAGGCCCAAAGCCTGTAAGTATCTGATATATAGACCTACAGAGACTAGGCTACATGGTATAATACAAACAGTGTAACTATTCCTCCGCAAGGCAATCAAACAAGCTAAGCGTCAGTACAGAGACAAAGTAGAATCTCAATTCAACGGCTCAGACACAAGAGGCATGTGGCAGGGTCTACAGTCAATCACGGACTACAAGAAGAAACCCAGCCCAGTCACGGACCAGGATGTCTTGCTCCCAGGCAGACTAAATAACTTTTTTGCCCGCTTTGAGGACAATACAGTGCAAGTGACACTGCCCGCAACTAAAACATGCGGACTCTCCTTCACTGCAGCCGACGTGAGGAAAACATTTAAACGTGTCAACCTCGCAAGGCTGCAGGCCCAGACGGCATCCCCAGCCCCTACCGCCCAAATAGGTCCACAGACGATGCAATCTCAACCACACTGCACACTGCCCTAACCCATCTGGACAAGAGGAATACCTATGTGAGAATGCTGTTCATCGACTACAGCTCGACATTTAACACCATAGTGCCCTCCAAACTCGTCATCAAGCTCGAGACCCTGGGTCTCGACCCCGCCCTGTGCAACTGGGTACTGGACTTCCTGACGGGCCGCCCCGGTGTTGAGGGTAGGCAACAACATTTCCACCCCGCTGATCCTCAACACTGGGGCCCCACAAGGGTGCGTTCTGAGCCCTCTCCTGTACTCCCTGTTCACCCACGACTGCGTGGCCACGCACGCCTCCAACTCAATCATCAAGTTTGCGGACGACACATCAGTGGTAGGCTTGATTACCAACAACGACGAGACTGCCTACAGGGAGGAGGTGAGGGCCCTCGGAGTGTGGTGTCAGGAAAATAACCTCACACTCAACGTCAACAAAACTAAGGAGATGATTGTGGACTTCAGGAAACAGCAGAAGGAACACCCCCTATCCACATCAATGGAAAAGTAGTGGAGAGGGTAGTAAGTTTTAAGTTCCTCGGCGTACACATCACAGACAAACTGAATTGGTCCACCCACACAGACAGCATCGTGAAGAAGGCGCAGCAGAAATTCTGCTTGTCACCAAAAGCACTCAAACTTCTACAGATGCACAATCGAGAGCATCCTGTCGGGCTGTACCACCGCCTGGTACGGCAACTGCTCCGCCCACAACCGTAAGGCTCTCCAGAGGGTAGTGAGGTCTGCACAACGCATCACCGGGGGCAGACTACCTGCCCTCCAGGACACCTACACCACCCGATGTCACAGGAAGGCCATAAAGATCATCAAGGACAACAACCACCCGAGCCACTGCCTGTTCACCCCGCTATCATCCAGAAGGCGAGGTCAGTACAGGTGCATCAAAGCTGGGACCGAGAGACTGAAAAACAGCTTCTATCTCAAGGCCATCAGACTGTTAAACAGCCACCACTAACATTGAGTGGCTGCTGCCAACACACTGACTCAACTCCAGCCACTTTAATAATGGGAATTGATGGGAAATGATGTAAAATATATCACTAGCCACTTTTAACAATGCTACCTAATATAATGTTTACATACCCTACATTATTCATCTCATATGAATATACTGTACTCTATATCATCTACTGCATCTTGCCCATGCCGCTCTGTACCATCACTCATTCATATATCCTTATGTACATATTCTTTATCCCCTTACACTGTGTATAAGACAGTAGTTTTGGAATTGTTAGCTAGATTACTTGTTGGTTATCACTGCATTGTCGGAACTAGAAGCACAAGCATTTCGCTACACTCGCATTAACATCTGCTAACCATGTGTATGTGACAAATAACATTTGATTTGATTTTGATTTGATGGTACACTGACCCTGTAACAGACTGACCCTGTAGCAGACTGACCATGTAGCAGACTGACCATGTAGCAGACTGACCATGTAGCAGACTGACCCTGTAGCAGACTGACCCTGTAGCAGACTGACCCTGTAGCAGACTGACCCTGTAGCAGACTACAACACTGACCCTGTAACAGACTGACCCTGTAGCAGACAGACCCTGTAGCAGACAGACCCTGTAACAGACAGACCCTGTAACAGACAGACCCTGTAACAGACAGACCCTGTAACAGACAGACCCTGTAACAGACAGACCCTGTAACAGACAACAACACTGACCCTGTAACAGACTGACCCTGTAACAGACTGACCCTGTAGCAGACTGACCCTGTAGCAGACTGACCCTGTAGCAGACAACAACACTGACCCTGTAACAGACTACAAGACTGACCCTGTAGCAGACTGACCCTGTAGCAGACTGACCCTGTAGCAGACTGACCCTGTGGCAGACTGACCCTGTAGCAGACTGACCCTGTAGCAGACTGACCCTGTAGCAGACTGACCCTGTAGCAGACTGACCCTGTAGCAGACTGACCCTGTAGCAGACTGACCCTGTAGCAGACAACAACACTGACCCTGTAACAGACTACAACACTGACCCTGTAGCAGACTGACCCTGTAGCAGACTGACCCTGTAGCAGACTACAACACTGACCCTGTAACAGACTGACCCTGTAACAGACTGACCCTGTAACAGACTGACCCTGTAGCAGACTACAACACTGACCCTGTAACAGACTGACCCTGTAGCAGACTGACCCTGTAACAGACTGACCCTGTAACAGACTGACCCTGTAACAGACTACAACACTGACCCTGTAACAGACTGACCCTGTAACACACTGACCCTGTAACACTGACCCTGTAACAGACTGACCCTGTAACAGACTGACCCTGTAACAGACTGACCCTGTAACAGACTGACCCTGTAGCAGACTGACCCTGTAGCAGACTACAACACTGACCCTGTAACAGACTGACCCTGTAACAGACTGACCCTGTAACAGACTGACCCTGTAGCAGACTGACCCTGTAACAGACTGACCCTGTAACAGACTGACCCTGTAACAGACTGACCCTGTAACAGACTACAACACTGACCCTGTAACAGACTGACCCTGTAACAGACTGACACTGTAACAGACTGACCCTGTAGCAGACTACAACACTGACCCTGTAGCAGACTGACCCTGTAGCAGACTGACCCTGTAGCAGACTGACCCTGTAGCAGACTGACCCTGTAGCAGACTGACCCTGTAGCAGACTGACCCTGTAACAGACTACAACACTGACCCTGTAGCAGACTGACCCTGTAGCAGACTGACCCTGTAGCAGACTGACCCTGTAGCAGACTACAACACTGACCCTGTAACAGACTGACCCTGTAGCAGACTGACCCTGTAGCAGACTACAACACTGACCCTGTAGCAGACTGACCCTGTAGCAGACTGACCCTGTAGCAGACTGGCCCTGTAGCAGACTGACCCTGTGGCAGACTGACCCTGTGGCAGACTGACAATGTAGCAGACTGACCATGTAGCAGACTGACCATGTAGCAGACTGACCATGTAGCAGACTGACCATGTAGCAGACTGACCCTGTAGCAGACTGACCCTGTAGCAGACTGACCCTGTAGCAGACAACAACACTGACCCTGTAACAGACTACAACACTGACCCTGTAGCAGACTGACCCTGTAGCAGACTGACCCTGTAGCAGACTGACCCTGTAGCAGACTACAACACTGACCCTGTAACAGACTGACCCTGTAACAGACTGACCCTGTAACAGACTGACCCTGTAGCAGACTACAACACTGACCCTGTAACAGACTGACCCTGTAGCAGACTGACCCTGTAACAGACTGACCCTGTAACAGACTACAACACTGACCCTGTAACAGACTGACCCTGTAACACACTGACCCTGTAACACACTGACCCTGTAACAGACTGACCCTGTAACAGACTGACCCTGTAGCAGACTGACCCTGTAGCAGACTGACCCTGTAGCAGACTGACCCTGTAGCAGACTGACCCTGTAGCAGACTGACCCTGTAGCAGACTGACCCTGTAGCAGACTACAACACTGACCCTGTAACAGACTGACCCTGTAACAGACTGACCCTGTAGCAGACTGACCCTGTAACAGACTGACCCTGTAACAGACTGACCCTGTAACAGACTGACCCTGTAACAGACTACAACACTGACCCTGTAACAGACTGACCCTGTAACAGACTGACACTGTAACAGACTGACCCTGTAGCAGACTACAACACTGACCCTGTAGCAGACTGACCCTGTAGCAGACTGACCCTGTAGCAGACTGACCCTGTAGCAGACTGACCCTGTAGCAGACTGACCCTGTAACAGACTGACCCTGTAACAGACTACAACACTGACCCTGTAGCAGACTGACCCTGTAGCAGACTGACCCTGTAGCAGACTGACCCTGTAGCAGACTACAACACTGACCCTGTAACAGACTGACCCTGTAACAGACTGACCCTGTAGCAGACTGACCCTGTAGCAGACTACAACACTGACCCTGTAGCAGACTGACCCTGTAGCAGACTGACCCTGTAGCAGACTGACCCTGTAGCAGACTGACCCTGTAGCAGACTGCAACACTGACCCTGTAACAGACTGACCCCGTAGCAGACTGACCCCGTAGCAGACTGACCCTGTAGCAGACTGACCCTGTAGCAGACTGACCCTGTAACAGACTGACCCTGTAACAGACTGACCCTGTAACAGACTGACCCTGTAACAGACTGACCATGTAGCAGACTGACCCTGTAGCAGACTGACCCTGTAGCAGACTGACCCTGTAGCAGACTGACCCTGTAACAGACTGACCCTGTAGCAGACTACAACACTGACCCAGATCATGTGTTACTGTACAAAACAAGAGGCCAAAGATCGAAGGCCTCAGCCTCTCGTTAGCTACATTTGTCATTTTGCACTAAGGCCAATAACTGGACTCTGTTCCTTGGCTTGAACCAGTGTCTGCCATGCAATCACGAACGGCCATTCTGCAGGCTATTCTGTTCAAAAGCATCCCAAGACAAAGTATGTACAGCATTCCGTGACTTTGCATTGAAACAGGCGGTTCATGTGTACGTTTTCATTGGGTTTAGAGATGTTTATTTAATCGTTTTCTTGCAGTTATCTTACCTTCATGCTTCAGCTGTTGTTTTCTTCTGACGCTTTGCACGTTGAACCTCACGCCAGTGACACAGATATTTATAACTAGACCAAGATAGATCACAGCCTTTCGTTTCAAACAGGAACAAATGAGTCATTGTGGGCAGAGCCAAGCCCGAGCCAGAGCGATTCTATTGGCGCGTTCTAGCACATATATTTGCATATTTCAGTTAGGGAACGCCTACTCTTTGCACTCCTTCTAAACAACACTATTTAAAAACTTTAGCAACTGGTAAAATGTACAAAACGTATTCCACTCTGTTCGTAACATATTCTAGTTTTTTGGAACAGAACATGGTGTTGAGATCAGATGAGAAAATGTGCCAAAATCCATATCGTTCCATCTTCTCCCTCTGCCGGACACTGGGCTTCCTCTCACTACCGTGGAAACCCCAAACGGATGCTTCACATTTATACATCCGGTGAAATATCTGCGCAGTTCTTCTTCGGTGGGGTTTAACCTGCGGATGGCAACCAATAAGTCGCATTATCGCCCTCAACTGGACTATAATATAAACGATTATACTTTGTGATACAACGTGGGGAAAAAGGGACATATAAAATACCTATTCCAACTAACCCGACATTACACACATCTGTCCCATGCCCTGCGACACACTGATGCGACATGGCCGTAAACGTGGCGCCGGAAACAGCGCAGTGGATACCGTAAAGACAAACGGTGACGGCTCCCCGATGTGCATTTCGAAAACGATTCATTTTATTTCAACGCGTCTCTTTACTGACTCGAGAGTCGTGAATCGCCACTCGTTCATCTTAGTCGTTCGTTTGACCTGCTAAGAGGCAACGTTGCGCAATGACTCCCAGCCTTACAGCAGGACTGATAACCTGTCCTACACGCTCCTCCGGCTCCGCACCTCCGGAGAGTCGAACGATTCCTCATTTTGACCGAGCGAGTCGAAAAGATCCGAGTCCGTAAAAAGAGCCGAACTTCCCATCACGACCACGCACACCTGCCACGGTCCGAGGTCAAAGTGGACAGATTACAGAAACTGGGAGTGGTTCACCGTTTCCAGAACCATCACCGATATGGATCATTGATTTACGTTTGGATGGTGTTTTGTCTTCCAGAGCAGATTCTCATTAAGCAACACATTTACGGTCCTATAATATGTAACTTTATGTTCGTTTAGTGCATTATTGGATTGGTCCGAATATGGACACGTGTCACCATTCTGATTGTCATACAAGTTATCTCAAACACTTTTTGTTTTGCATAAATCCTTTATTGCAATGAGATGGCAACCAAACACATATAGCAAGGGAACGTGGGCAAGTAACGAGCAAGGAAACAAAGGATCTGCGTTGTTTTTTTTAGGTGATGCAAGGGGAGGCGTTTTTTAATATAGTTTTGAAAACGTGGTCTCGTAAAAAAAAATGATTATCGTAATTCCATTAACAAAGTTTGCATCTTCTACTAAATTTTTTTTTTTTGTAAAATATTTTATTGGACTTGTCACTGTGTATAGTTGTATGGTTTGTTAAACTTTGAAATCAATGTTATTTAAAAAAAAAAAATTGGCATACATTTTAAAGTGAAAAAACTGAGTCAAAGCGTAATTCCGTTTGAATTGGCCTTGTGATCCGCGGCCATTGCACTTCCTCGGGGAATTATATGCTGCTAGGTGATTGGTCATTTCCTGAAGGCTTTGCACTTCATCCATTCTTTAGGAGTATCTTAATTTGTCCTTGGTCATATCTCAATTTCTTTAAATTCATGAGCGATTCAAGATAACTAGTGATGCATCGATATTACATTTTTGGCCGATTCCGATAATTTCCTTACCAAAGAACCGATACCGATATTTACAATTTTAGAGACCTTTTTAAGCATTCTAGTACAGTTAAATAGTTAACACACACACATGGACGCATCTCGGTGCAAGAGGAGCGTCACTACAGTCCCTGGTTCGAATCCAGACTGAATCACATCCGGCCGTGATTGAGAATCCCAAAGGGTGGCTGCGTTATCCGGGGTAGGCCGTCATTGTAAATAAGAATGTGTTCTTAACTGACTTTCTTAGATAAAAAAAAAAATGTTTTACTGCTGTGTCTATCCGGATGGAGACAACTCTGAGGACCGCTAATATTGTATACCATGTTGCAAGCTTCAGCCCGGACCCAAGTCAATCGTTTTATAGAATGTTTCAAGTTCGTTGCAGACGTGTTGCCAATGTCAGGATATTTTCTACCTGCAGGCTGCAATGTTTTTCTTTGTTGGCTTTATGTAGGATATTTTTACATAGTTGGCAACAGCAATATAAGATACCTTTTTAATATATATAATATAATATATAATATATAATATAAGATACCTTTTTAATATATATAATATAATATATAATATATAATATAAGATACCTTTTTAATATATATAATATATAATATAATATATAATATAAGATACCTTTTTAATATATATAATATAATATATAATATATAATATAAGATACCTTTTTAATATATATAATATAATATATAATATAAGATACCTTTTTAATATATATAATATAATATATAATATATAATATAAGATACCTTTTTAATATATATAATATAATATATAATATATAATATAAGATACCTTTTTAATATATATAATATAATATATAATATATAATATAAGATACCTTTTTAATATATATAATATAATATATAATATATAATATAAGATACCTTTTTAATATATATAATATAATATATAATATATAATATAAGATACCTTTTTAATATATATAATATAATATATAATATAAGATACCTTTTTAATATATATAATATAATATATAATATATAATATAAGATACCTTTTTAATATATATAATATATAATATAATATATAATATATAATATAATATATAATATATAATATAAGATACCTTTTTAATATATATAATATATAATATAATATATAATATATAATATAATATATAATATATAATATAAGATACCTTTTTAATATATATAATATAATATATAATATATAATATAAGATACCCTTTTAATATATATAATATATAATATAATATATAATATAAGATACCTTTTTAATATATATAATATATAATATAATATATAATATAATATATAATATAAGATACCTTTTTAATATATATAATATATAATATAATATATAATATAATATATAATATATAATATAAGATACCTTTTTAATATATATAATATATAATATAATATATAATATAAGATACCTTTTTAGGTTTGTATCATTTCCATTTAGATGAACTACATGACAATGATTTTGAGATACGAAGACATGATTATAAATTATATTATTATTATGATTATAAATTATATTATTATTATGATTATAAATTATATTATGATTATAAATTATATTATTATTATGATTATAAATTATATTATTATTATGATTATAAATTATATTATTATTATGATTATAAATTATATTATTATTATGATTATAAATTATATTATTATTATGATTATAAATTATATTATTATTATGATTATAAATTATATTATTATTATGATTATAAATTATATTATTATTATCGTTGATTTGATTAAAACACGTATATGTATTTAATAATAATAATAATATATAATAATAATAATAATATGCCATTTAGCAGACGCTTTTATCCAAAGCGACTTACAGTCATGTGTGCATACATATTAAACAATCGATTGGTCGAAAGAACAGACTTCCTTTGTTCGACCAAGATAATATATATTTTTTAATGTTTATTAACTCTTTTAATGTCACCATTAGCCTCATGGTGAAATCCCTGTGCAGTTTCCTTCCTCTCCGGCAACTTGAGTTAGGAAGGGCGCCTGTATCTTTGTAGTGACTGGGTGTATTGATACACCATCCAAAGTGTAGTGACTAACTTCATCATGCTCAAAGGGATATTCAATGTCTGCTTTTATTTATTTTTCTTCTACCAATCGGTGCCCTTTTGCGAGGCTTTGGAAAACCTCCCTGGTCTTTGTGGTTAAATCTGTGTTTGAAATTCACTGCTTTACCGAGGGACCTTACAATTATCTATATGTGTGGTTTACAGAGGTGAGAGTCATTCAAAAATCATGTTAAACGCCATTATTGCACACAGAGTGAGTCCATGCAACTTATTATGTGACTTGTTAATGTGCTTATTGGATCAGTGGAGCTCGTACCAGCTTGCCTCGTACCCAGGCTTGCCTCGTACCAGCTTGCCTCGTACCCAGGCTTGCCTCCTACCAGCTTGCCTCGTACCAGCTTGCCTTGTACCCGGGCCTCGTACCAGCTTGCCTTGTACCCGGGCTTGCCTCGTACCAGCTTGCCTTGTACCCGGGCCTCATACCAGCTTGCCTTGTACCCGGGCTTGCCTCGTACCAGCTTGCCTTGTACCTGTGCTTGTTTATTTTCCCTTTTGTACTTTAACTATTTGTACATCGTTACAACACCGTATAGAGACATAATATGACATCTGAAATGTCTTTATTCTTTTGGAAATTCATTGAGTGTTTACTGTTCATTTTGTAATGTTTACTGTTCATTATGTAATGTTTACTGTTCATTTCACTTGCTTTGTCAATGTAAACATATGTTTCCCATGTCAATAAAGCCCCTTAAATTGAGAGAGTACCTTAATTGTCTTTCAGGTATTCTCTGGTGTAATATCCCTGTTTTCCTATAGGTGTCAGTAGAGCACAGAGGTAGAGCTGTAGCTGTAGTTGAAGCTTCATATAAAAGTAGCTGTATAGCTATGACCTAACCACAGATCTAAAATCAGATAATCTAACCCTAATTTCACACTGAACCATTAGAGGGCTGAAATAATATATGATCCTAGAGCTGTTAGTTAGTGATAGTTGGTTAAGGGCTTGTAAGTTAGCATTTCACTGTCAGGTCTACTACATCTGTTGTATTCAGCATTTCACTGTGAGGTCTACTACACCTGTTGTATTCAGCATTTCACTGTAAGGTCTACTACACCTGTTGTATTCAGCATTTCACTGTGAGGTCTACTACACCTGTTGTATTCAGCATTTCACTGTAAGGTCTACTACACCTGTTGTATTCAGCATTTCACTGTGAGGTCTACTACACCTGTTGTATTCAGCATTTCACTGCAATGTCTACTACACCTGTTGTATTCAGCATTTCACTGTAAGGTCTACTACACCTGTTGTATTCAGCATTTCACTGTGAGGTCTACTACACCTGTTGTATTCAGCATTTCACTGTGAGGTCTACTACACCTGTTGTATTCAGCATTTCACTGTGAGGTCTACTATACCTGTTGTATTCAGCATTTCACTGTAAGGTCTACTACACCTGTTGTATTCAGCATTTCACTGTAAGGTCTACTACACCTGTTGTATTCAGCATTTCACTGTGAGGTCTACTACACCTGTTGTATTCAACATTTCACTGTCAGGTCTACTACACCTGTTGTATTCAGCATTTCACTGTGAGGTCTACTACACCTGTTGTATTCAGCATTTCACTGTGAGGTCTACTACACCTGTTGTATTCAGCATTTCACTGTGAGGTCTACTACACCTGTTGTATTCAGCATTTCACTGTAAGGTCTACTACACCTGTTGTATTCAGCATTTCACTGTAAGGTCTACTACACCTGTTGTATTCAGCATTTCACTGTGAGGTCTACTACACCTGTTGTATTCAGCATTTCCCTGTAAGGTCTACTACACCTGTTGTATTCAGCATTTCACTGTGAGGTCTACTACACCTGTTGTATTCAGCATTTCCCTGTAAGGTCTACTACACCTGTTGTATTCAGCATTTCACTGTGAGGTCTACTACACCTGTTGTATTCAGCATTTCACTGTGAGGTCTACTACACCTGTTGTATTCAGCATTTCACTGTGAGGTCTACTACACCTGTTGTATTCAGCATTTCACTGTAAGGTCTACTACACCTGTTGTATTCAGCATTTCACTGTAAGGTCTACTACACCTGTTGTATTCAGCATTTCACTGTGAGGTCTACTACACCTGTTGTATTCAGCATTTCCCTGTAAGGTCTACTACACCTGTTGTATTCAGCATTTCACTGTGAGGTCTACTACACCTGTTGTATTCAGCATTTCCCTGTAAGGTCTACTACACCTGTTGTATTCAGCATTTCCCTGTGAGGTCTACTACACCTGTTGTATTCAGCATTTCCCTGTAAGGTCTACTACACCTGTTGTATTCAGCATTTCACTATATATATATATATAGTATAATATAATATTAATATAATATATATATATATAGTATAATATAATATTAATATAATATATATATATATATATATATATATATATATATATATATATATAGTATAATATTAATATAATATATATATATATATAGTATAATATAATATTATAGCATAGATCAATAACTGACACCGCCCTGCCCCGCCCCGCCCCGCCCTCTCCTCATCTTCCACTACTTTAATCCTCTTCTCTTTCCACGTCTGTTCCTCTATAATTGTTTTAATTTCTCTAATGAAGGATCTGGTTCCATCCCAACTGGCTCCCTATTCCCTATCTAGTGCACTACTTTAGACCAGAACCCTATAGAACCCTATTCCCTATATAATGTACTACTTTAGACCAGAACCCTATAGGACCCTATTCAATATATAGTGCACTACTTTAGACCAGAGCCCTATTGCACCCTATTCCCTATCTAGTGCACTACTTTAGACCAGGGCCCCATGGCTCCCTATTCCCTACATAGTGCACTACTTTAGACCAGGGCCCTAATCCCTATATCTAGTGCACTACTTTAGACCAGGGCCCTATTCCATATATAGTGCACTACTTTAGACCAGGGCCCTATTCCCTATATAGTGCACTACTTTAGACCAGGGCCCTATTCCCTATCTAGTGCACTACTTTAGACCAGGGCCCTATTCCCTATATAGTGCACTACTTTAGACCAGAGCCCTATTCCCTATATAGTGCACTACTTTAGACCAGAGCCCTATTCCCTATATAGTGCACTACTTTAGACCAGGGCCCTATTCCCTATCTAGTGCACTACTTTAGACCAGGGCCCTATTCCCTATATAGTGCACTACTTTAGACCAGGGCCCTATTCCCTATATAGTGGTACTACTTTAGACCAGAGCCCTATTCCCTATATAGTGCACTACTTTAGACCAGGGCCTTTCCCCGATGGGAAAAGTAGGGAGTAAAATATGTTTACACATGATGAGGTGAGGTGGAGGATGGGGGAGAGAGGAGGGGTGGAGGACGGAGGAGAGAGGAGAGGGGAGAGGTGGAGGATGGGGGAGAGAGGGGGAGAGAGGAGTGGTGGAGGATGGGGGAGAGAGGAGTGGTGGAGGATGGGGGAGAGAGGAGAGGTGGAGGATGGGGGAGAGAGGAGAGGTGGAGGATGGGGGAGAGAGGAGGGGTGGAGGATGAGGAGAGGTGGAGGATGGGGGAGAGAGGAGAGGTGGAGGATGGGGGTTAAGATGAGGAGAGGTGGAGGATGGGGGAGAGAGGAGAGGTGGAGGATGGGGGAGAGAGGAGAGGTGGAGGACGGGGAGAGAGGAGGGGTGGAGGATGGGGGAGAGAGGAGGGGTGGAGGATGGGGAGAGAGGAGAGGTGGAGGACGGGGAGAGAGGAGGGGTGGAGGATGGGGGAGAGAGGAGGGGTGGAGGATGGGGAGAGAGGAGAGGTGCAACTCGCCCATGCAACTTAGTCTTGACATAGAACAGATAACTGCAACCTCGCCACAGTATTATACAAAAATACCATTCTGATGAGAAGTAACTTACACACATTTGATGAATATAAAACATCTTACATATGTTACCAACAAATTCTGAATCTTCCACGACAGAGGAGAGGTGGAGGATGAGGGTTCAGAAGAGGAGAGGTGGAGGATGAGGGAGAGAGGAGGGGTGGAGGATGAGGGTTCAGAAGAGGAGAGGTGGAGGATGGGGGAGAGAGGAGGGGTGGAGGATGAGGGTTCAGAAGAGGAGAGGTGGAGGATGGGGGAGAGAGGAGGGGTGGAGGATGGGGGAGAGAGGAGGGGTGGAGGATGAGGGTTCAGAAGAGGAGAGGTGGAGGATGGGGAGAGAGGAGGGGTGGAGGATGAGGGTTCAGAAGAGGAGAGGTGGAGGATGGGGGAGAGAGGAGGGGTGGAGGATGGGGGAGAGAGGAGGGGTGGAGGATGAGGGTTCAGAAGAGGAGAGGTGGAGGATGGGGGAGAGAGGAGGGGTGGAGGATGAGGGTTCAGAAGAGGAGAGGTGGAGGATGGGGGAGAGAGGAGGAGTGGAGGATGAGGGTTCAGAAGAGGAGAGGTGGAGGATGGGGGAGAGAGGAGAGGTGGAGGATGGGGGAGAGAGGAGCGGGAGGAGGTGGGTTCAGATGAGGAGGGGTGGAGGATGAGGAGAGGTGGAGGATGGGGGAGAGAGGAGAGGGGAGGATGGGGGAGAGAGGAGAGGTGGAGGATGGGGGAGAGAGGAGAGGTGGAGGATGGGGGAGAGAGGAGAGGTGGAGGATGGGGGAGAGAGGAGAGGGGTCTTGGAAATTTCATCTATTTACCAAATCATGGGAGCAAACCACACAAGTCAGAGTTAGTTATCAAAGTCCATCTTTAATTATATGAGCTCAATCACAATCCTGTGACTCTCAGATCAATTCAGTGTCTATCAATGAATTCTCTGAGAGCCCCCTTACATTGCAACTGAGATCCTTTAATTGCAAAGAACACATATAGTCAGACAGCATAGACATAATACATCGTTCAGCTTTGTCTCCTTACTCAAACCCCAGAACCATAAACCAACCCTCCATATCAACAGGCATATATCAAATCAAATCAAATCAAATCAAATTTATTTATATAGCCCTTCGTACATCAGCTGATATCTCAAAGTGCTGTACAGAAACCCAGCCTAAAACCCCAAACAGCAAACAATGCAGGTGTAAAAGCACGGTGGCTAGGAAAAACTCCCTAGAAAGGCCAAAACCTAGGAAGAAACCTAGGGAGGAACCGGGCTATGTGGGGTGGCCAGTCCTCTTCTGGCTGTGCCGGGTAGAGATTATAACAGAACATGACCAAGATGTTCAAATGTTCATAAATGACCAGCATGGTCAAATAATAATAAGGCAGAACAGTTGAAACTGGATCAGCAGCACAGTCAGGTGGACTGGGGACAGCAAGGAGCCATCATGTCAGGTAGTCCTGGGGCACGGTCCTAGGGCTCAGGTCCTCTGAGAGAGAAAGAAAGAGAGAATTAGAGAGAGCATATGTGGGGTGGCCAGTCCTCTTCTGGCTGTGCCGGGTGGAGATTATAACAGAACGTGGCCAAGATGTTCAAATGTTCATAAATGACCAGCATGGTTGAATAATAGTAAGGCAGAACAGTTGAAACTGGAGCAGGAGCATGGCCAGGTGGACTGGGGACAGCAAGGAGTCCTCATGTCAGGTAGTCCTGGGACATGGTCCTAGGGCCCAGGCCAGTTGAAACTGGAGCAGCAGCATGGCCAGGTGGACTGGGGACAGCAAGGAGTCATCATGTCAGGTAGTCCTGGGGCATGGTCCTAGGGCTCAGGTCCTCCGAGAGAGAGAAAGAAAGAGAGAAGGAGAGAATTAGAGAACGCACACTTAGATTCACACAGGACACCTGAATAGGACAGGAGAAGTACTCCAGATAAACAAACTGACCCTAGCCCCCGACACATAAACTACTGCAGCATAAATACTGGAGGCTGAGACAGGAGGGGTCAGGAGACACTGTGGCCCCATCCGAGAATATATCAAATTGTCATTTAGATACAACCAATTCTAAAAACAATCAATCCTGGACAAGCTCACGGAGAGGAGAGTGAGGCTATAGGTTCAGATAAAAGGGAGCGTGAGAATGATTCCAGACACTGCCATCCTTCTTTCCCCGATGGGAAAAGTAGGGAGTAAAATATATGTTTACACATGATGAGGTGAGGTGGAGGACGGGGGGAGAGAGGAGGGGTGGAGGACGGAGGAGAGGGGAGAGGTGGAGGATGGGGGAGAGAGGGGAGAGAGGAGTGGTGGAGGATGGGGGAGAGAGGAGTGGTGGAGGATGGGGGAGAGAGGAGAGGTGGAGGATGGGGGAGAGAGGAGAGGTGGAGGATGGGGGAGAGAGGAGAGGTGGAGGATGGGGGAGAGAGGAGAGGTGGAGGATGGGGGAGAGAGGAGAGGTGGAGGATGGGGGAGAGAGGAGAGGTGGAGGACGGGGGAGAGAGGAGGGGTGGAGGATGGGGGAGAGAGGAGGGGTGGAGGATGGGGGAGAGAGGAGAGGTGCAACTCGCCCATGCAACTTAGTCTTGACATAGAACAGATAACTGCAACCTCGCCACAGTATTATACAAAAATACCATTCTGATGAGAAGTAACTTACACACATTTGATGAATATAAAACATCTTACATATGTTACCAACAAATTCTGAATCTTCCACGACAGAGGAGAGGTGGAGGATGAGGGTTCAGAAGAGGAGAGGTGGAGGATGAGGGTTCAGAAGAGGAGAGGTGGAGGATGAGGGAGAGAGGAGGGGTGGAGGATGAGGGTTCAGAAGAGGAGAGGTGGAGGATGAGGGAGAGAGGAGGGGTGGAGGATGAGGGTTCAGAAGAGGAGAGGTGGAGGATGGGGGAGAGAGGAGAGGTGGAGGATGGGGGAGAGAGGAGCGGGAGGATGGGGGAGAGAGGAGAGGTGGAGGATGGGGGAGAGAGGAGAGGTGGAGGATGGGGAGAGAGGAGAGGTGGAGGACGGGGGAGAGAGGAGGGGTGGAGGACGGAGGAGAGAGGAGAGGTGGAGGATGGGGGAGAGAGGAGTGGTGGAGGATGGGGGAGAGAGGAGTGGTGGAGGATGGGGGAGAGAGGAGAGGTGGAGGATGGGGGAGAGAGGAGAGGTGGAGGATGGGGAGAGAGGAGAGGTGGAGGATGGGGGAGAGAGGAGAGGTGGAGGATGGGGGAGAGAGGAGAGGTGGAGGATGGGGGAGAGAGGAGGGTGGAGGACGGGGGAGAGAGGAGGGTGGAGGACGGAGGAGAGAGGAGAGGTGGAGGATGGGGGAGAGAGGAGTGGTGGAGGATGGGGGAGAGAGGAGTGGTGGAGGATGGGGAGAGAGGAGAGGTGGAGGATGGGGGAGAGAGGAGAGGTGGAGGATGGGGGAGAGAGAGAGGTGGAGGATGGGGGAGAGAGGAGGGGTGGAGGATGAGGGTTCAGAAGAGGAGAGGTGGAGGATGAGGGAGAGAGGGAGGGGTGGAGGATGAGGGTTCAGAAGAGGAGAGGTGGAGGATGGGGGAGAGAGGAGAGGTGGAGGATGGGGAGAGAGGAGGGGTGGAGGATGAGGGTTCAGAAGAGGAGAGGTGGAGGATGGGGGAGAGAGGAGAGGTGGAGGATGGGGGAGAGAGAGGAGGGTGGAGGATGAGGGTTCAGAAGAGGAGAGGTGGAGGATGAGGGAGAGAGGAGGGGTGGAGGATGAGGGTTCAGAAGAGGAGAGGTGGAGGATGGGGGAGAGAGGAGAGGTGGAGGATGGGGGAGAGAGGAGCGGGGAGGATGGGGGAGAGAGGAGAGGTGGAGGATGGGGGAGAGAGGAGAGGTGGAGGATGGGGGGAGAGAGGAGAGGTGGAGGACGGGGAGAGAGGGAGGGGTGGAGGACGGAGGAGAGAGGAGAGGTGGAGGATGGGGGAGAGAGGAGTGGTGGAGGATGGGGGAGAGAGGAGTGGTGGAGGATGGGGGAGAGAGGAGAGGTGGAGGATGGGGGAGAGAGGAGAGGTGGAGGATGGGGGAGAGAGGAGAGGTGGAGGATGGGGGAGAGAGGAGAGGTGGAGGATGGGGGAGAGAGGAGAGGTGGAGGATGGGGGAGAGAGAGAGGAGAGGTGGAGGACGGGGAGAGAGAGGAGGGGTGGAGGACGGAGGAGAGAGGAGAGGTGGAGGATGGGGAGAGAGGAGTGGTGGAGGATGGGGGAGAGAGGAGTGGTGGAGGATGGGGGAGAGAGGAGAGGTGGAGGATGGGGGAGAGAGGAGAGGTGGAGGATGGGGGAGAGAGGAGAGGTGGAGGATGGGGGAGAGAGGAGGGGTGGAGGATGAGGAGAGGTGGAGGATGGGGAGAGAGGAGAGGGGAGGATGGGGGAGAGAGGAGAGGTGGAGGATGGGGGAGAGAGGAGAGGTGGAGGATGGGGGAGAGAGGAGAGGTGGAGGATGGGGGAGAGAGGGAGAGGTGGAGGATGGGGGAGAGAGGAGAGGTGGAGGACGGGGGAGAGAGGAGGGGTGGAGGACGGACGGAGGAGAGAGAGAGGTGGAGGATGGGGGAGAGAGGAGTGGTGGAGGATGGGGGAGAGAGGAGTGGTGGAGGATGGGGGAGAGAGGAGAGGTGGAGGATGGGGGAGAGAGGAGAGGTGGAGGATGGGGGAGAGAGGAGAGGTGGAGGATGGGGGAGAGAGGAGGGGTGGAGGATGAGGAGAGGTGGAGGATGGGGGAGAGAGGAGAGGTGGAGGATGGGGGTTAAGATGAGGAGAGGTGGAGGATGGGGGAGAGAGGAGAAGTGGAGGATGGGGGAGAGAGGAGAGGTGGAGGATGGGGGAGAGAGGAGAGGTGGAGGACGGGGGAGAGAGGAGGGGGTGGAGGATGGGGAGAGAGGAGGGGTGGAGGATGGGGGAGAGAGGAGAGGTGGAGGACGGGGGTTCAGATGAGGGAGAGGTGGAGGATGGGGGAGAGAGGAGGGGTGGAGGATGGGGGTTCAGATGAGGAGAGGGAGGACGGGATTCAGATGAGGGAAAGAGGAGAGGTGGAGGATGGGGGTTCAGATGAGGAGAGGTGGAGGATTAGGGAGAGAGGAGGGGTGGAGGATGGGGGTTCAGATGAGGGAAAGAGGAGAGGTGGAGGATGGGGGTTCAGATGAGGAGAGGTGGAGGATTAGGGAGAGAGGCGGGGTGGAGGATGGGGGAGAGAGGAGAGGGGAGGACGGGGATTCAGATGAGGGAGAGAGGAGAGGTGGAGGATGGGGAGAGAGGAGAGGGGAGGACGGGATTCATATGAGGGAGAGAGGAGCGGGAGGATGATGGGGGTTCAGATGAGGGAGAGAGGAGGGGTGGATGGGGGTTCAGATGAGGGAGAGAGGAGAAGGGAGGATGGGGTTCAGATGAGGGAGAGAGGAGAAGGGAGGACGGGGATTCAGATGAGGGAGAGAGGAGAAGTGGAGGATGGGGAGAGAGGAGAGGGGAGGACGGGGATTCATATGAGGGAGAGAGGAAGGGTGGATGATGGGGGTTCAGATGAGGGAGAGAGGAGGGGTGGATGGGGGTTCAGATGAGGGAGAGAGGAGAGGGGAGGATGGGGGTTCAGATGAGGGAGAGAGGAGAGGGGAGGATGGGGGTTCAGATGAGGGAGAGAGGAAGGGTGGATGGGGGTTCAGATGAGGGAGAAAGGAGGGGTGGATGGGGGTTCAGATGAGGGAGAGAGGAGAGGGGAGGATGGGGGTTCAGATGAGGGAGAGAGGGAGGGTGGAGGATGAGGGAGAGAGGAGAGGGGAGGATGGGGGTTCAGATGAGGGAGAGAGGAAGGGTGGAGGATGAGGGAGAGAGGAGGGGTGGAGGACGGGGATTCAGATGAGGGAGAGAGGAAGGGTGGAGGATGGGGGTTCAGATGAGGGAGAGAGGAAGGGTGGATGATGGGGGTTCAGATGAGGGAGAGCGGAGCGGTGGAGGACGGGGATTCAGATTTGGGAGAGAGGAGGGGTGGAGGATGGGGGTTCAGATGAGGGAGAGAGGAGAGGTGGAGGATGAGGGAGAGAGGAGAGGTGGAGGACGGCGATTCAGATGGGTTCATGTCTAAATTGTGCAACCTTCTTTTCCTTAATTTTTTCTTGTCTTGTCCTGAAAGGTAACCCCCCCCTCTCTTGCACATTTCTCTCGTTCCTTTTTCGTTCATTCTATTTCCATCTCTTCATTCTCGCTCTCTTTCTCTCCCTCCTCTCTTTTCCTCTGTCTCTTTAAGTTCAATGCCAGTAGTGCATTTTCAGTAGTTCCACACACACACTAATGGGAACCACATTCTCCGTCTGTGAAGTAGAGGAAGATTGATCACCTGTCTCTTGTTACCACACACACACGCACGCACGCACGCACGCACGCACACACACACACACACACACACACACACACACACACACACACACACACACACACACACACACACACACACACACACACACACACACACACACACACACACACACACACACACACACACACACACACACACACACACACACACTGTGTGTGACTTGTGTCTTTCTTCTCAAAGCTCCTTATTGGCAAATAATCCTGTCAGAATAAACAGACAGGTGTCCCACTTTACCGTCACCCCCACCCCCCACCCTCTCTCAACCTCTCCTCTGTGTGTTCCTGATGAAGTAACCAACCAGGGGACTCTAGTTCTCTGTTCTCCAACATCATGCGGTTGAAGTCAGAAGTTTACATACACCTGAGCCAAATATATGGTTCCTGACATTTAATCCTAGTAACAATTCCCTGTTTTAGGTCAGTTAGGATCACCACTTTATTTTAAGAATGTGAAATGTCAGTATAATAGTAGAGAGATTTATTCATTTCAGCTATTATTTATTTCATCACATTCCCAGCGGGTCATAAGTTTACATGCACTCAATTAGTATTTGGTAGCATTGCCTTTAAATTGTTTAATTTGGGTCAAACATTTCGGGTAGCCTTCCACAAGCTTCCCACAATAAGTTGGGTGAATTTGGGCCCATTCCTCCTGACAGAGCTGGTCTAACTGAGTCAGGTTTGTAGGCCATCTTGCTCGCACACACTTTTTCAGTTCCGCCCAAAGATTTTCTATAGGATTGAGGTCAGGGCTTTGTGATGGCCATTCCAATACCTTGACTTTGTTGTCCTTAAGCCATTTTGCCACAACTTTGGAAGTATGCTTGGGGTCATTGTCCATTTGGAAGACCCATTTGCGACCAAGCTTTAACTTCCTGAATGATGTCTTGAGATGTTTCTTCAATATATCCACATAATTTACCTGCCTCATGATGCCATCTATTTTGTGAAGTGCACCAGACCCTCCTGCAGCAAAGCACCCCCACAACATGATGCTGCTCCAAAAAGCATGATCTTTGTCCCCATGTCCAGGTGCAAACCGTAGTCTGGCTTTTTTATGGTGGTTTTGGAGCAGTGGCTTCTTCCTTGCTGAGTGGCCTTTCAGGTTATGTTGATATAGGACTCATTTTACTGTGGATATAGATACTTTTGTACCTGTTTCCTCCAGCATCTTCACAAGGTCCTTTGCTGTTGTTCTGGGATTGATTTGCATTTTTCGCACCAAAGTACGTTCATCTCTAGGAGACAGAACGCGTCTCCTTCCTGAGTGGTATGACGGCTGCATGGTCCCATGGTGTTTATACTTGCGTACTATTGTTTGTACAGATTAACATGGTACCTTCAGGAAATTGCTCCCAAAATGAACCAGACTTGTGGAGGTCTACAATTTCTACAATTTTGTTTCTGTGGTCTTGGCTGATTTATTTAGATTTCCCCATGATGTCAATTAGCCTATCAGAAGCTTCTAAAGCCATGACATCATTTTCTGGAATTTTCCAAGCAGTTTAAAGACACAGTCAACTTAGTGTATGTAAACTTCTGACCCACTGGAATTGTGATACAGTGAATTATAAGTGAAATAATCTGTCTGTAAACAATTGTTGGAAAAATGACTTGTGTCATGTACTAAGTAGATGTCCTAACCAACTTGCCAAAACTATAGTTTGTTAACAAGAAATATATGGAGTTGTTGAAAAATGAGTTTAAATGACTCCTACCTCAACTGTAGTGTTGTGTGTTCCTTCCAAACAACTCAACTGCTGGGAGACTCTAGTTCTCTGTTCTCCAACATTATATTTAGTGATGTCAGTAACCAGCTGGGAGACTCTAGTTCTCTGTTCTCCAACATGTCAGTAACCAGCTGGGAGACTCTAGTTCTCTGTTCTCCAACATTATATTTAGTGATGTCAGTAACCAGCTGGGAGACTCTAGTTCTCTGTTCTCCAACATTATATTTAGTGATGTCAGTAACCAGCTGGGAGACTCTAGTTCTCTGTTCTCCAACATTATATTTAGTGATGTCAGTAACCAGCTGGGAGACTCTAGTTCTCTGTTCTCCAACATGTCAGTAACCAGCTGGGAGACTCTAGTTCTCTGTTCTCCAACATTATATTTAGTGATGTCAGTAACCAGCTGGGAGACTCTAGTTCTCTGTTCTCCAACATGTCAGTAACCAGCTGGGAGACTCTAGTTCTCTGTTCTCCAACATTATATTTAGTGATGTCAGTAACCAGCTGGGAGACTCTAGTTCTCTGTTCTCCAACATGTCAGTAACCAGCTGGGAGACTCTAGTTCTCTGTTCTCCGACATTATATTTAGTGATGTCAGTAACCAGCTGGGAGACTCTAGTTCTCTGTTCTCCAACATGTCAGTAACCAGCTGGGAGACTCTAGTTCTCTGTTCTCCAACATGTCAGTAACCAGCTGGGAGACTCTAGTTCTCTGTTCTCCAACATGTCAGTAACCAGCTGGGAGACTCTAGTTCTCTGTTCTCCAACATTATATTTAGTGATGTCAGTAACCAGCTGGGAGACTCTAGTTCTCTGTTCTCCAACATGTCAGTAACCAGCTGGGAGACTCTAGTTCTCTGTTCTCCAACATGTCAGTAACCAGCTGGGAGACTCTAGTTCTCTGTTCTCCAACATGTCAGTAACCAGCTGGGAGACTCTAGTTCTCTGTTCTCCAACATGTCAGTAACCAGCTGGGAGACTCTAGTTCTCTGTTCTCCAACATGTCTGTAACCAGCTGGGAGACTCTAGTTCTCTGTTCTCCAACATGTCAGTAACCAGCTGGGAGACTCTAGTTCTCTGTTCTCCAACATGTCAGTAACCAGCTGGGAGACTCTAGTTCTCTGTTCTCCAACATGTCAGTAACCAGCTGGGAGACTCTAGTTCTCTGTTCTCCAACATTATATTTAGTGATGTCAGTAACCAGCTGGGAGACTCTAGTTCTCTGTTCTCCAACATGTCTGTAACCAGCTAGGAGACTCTAGTTCTCTGTTCTCCAACATGTCAGTAACCAGCTGGGAGACTCTAGTTCTCTGTTCTCCAACATGTCAGTAACCAGCTGGGAGACTCTAGTTCTCTGTTCTCCAACATGTCAGTAACCAGCTGGGAGACTCTAGTTCTCTGTTCTCCGACATTATATTTAGTGATGTCAGTAACCAGCTGGGAGACTCTAGTTCTCTGTTCTCCAACATGTCAGTAACCAGCTGGGAGACTCTAGTTCTCTGTTCTCCAACATGTCAGTAACCAGCTGGGAGACTCTAGTTCTCTGTTCTCCAACATGTCAGTAACCAGCTGGGAGACTCTAGTTCTCTGTTCTCCGACATTATATTTAGTGATGTCAGTAACCAGCTGGGAGACTCTAGTTCTCTGTTCTCCAACATGTCAGTAACCAGCTGGGAGACTCTAGTTCTCTGTTCTCCAACATGTCAGTAACCAGCTGGGAGACTCTAGTTCTCTGTTCTCCAACATGTCAGTAACCAGCTGGGAGACTCTAGTTCTCTGTTCTCCAACATTATATTTAGTGATGTCAGTAACCAGCTGGGAGACTCTAGTTCTCTGTTCTCCAACATGTCAGTAACCAGCTGGGAGACTCTAGTTCTCTGTTCTCCAACATGTCTGTAACCAGCTGGGAGACTCTAGTTCTCTGTTCTCCAACATGTCTGTAACCAGCTGGGAGACTCTAGTTCTCTGTTCTCCAACATGTCAGTAACCAGCTGGGAGACTCTAGTTCTCTGTTCTCCAACATGTCAGTAACCAGCTGGGAGACTCTAGTTCTCTGTTCTCCAACATTATATTTAGTGATGTCAGTAACCAGCTGGGAGACTCTAGTTCTCTGTTCTCCAACATGTCTGTAACCAGCTGGGAGACTCTAGTTCTCTGTTCTCCAACATGTCAGTAACCAGCTGGGAGACTCTAGTTCTCTGTTCTCCAACATGTCAGTAACCAGCTGGGAGACTCTAGTTCTCTGTTCTCCAACATTATATTTAGTGATGTCAGTAACCAGCTGGGAGACTCTAGTTCTCTGTTCTCCAACATGTCTGTAACCAGCTGGGAGACTCTAGTTCTCTGTTCTCCAACATGTCAGTAACCAGCTGGGAGACTCTAGTTCTCTGTTCTCCAACATGTCAGTAACCAGCTGGGAGACTCTAGTTCTCTAGTTCTCCAACATGTCAGTAACCAGCTGGGAGACTCTAGTTCTCTGTTCTCCAACATGTCAGTAACCAGCTGGGAGACTCTAGTTCTCTGTTCTCCAACATGTCAGTAACCAGCTGGGAGACTCTAGTTCTCTAGTTCTCCAACATGTCTGTAACCAGCTGGGAGACTCTAGTTCTCTGTTCTCCAACATGTCAGTAACCAGCTGGGAGACTCTAGTTCTCTGTTCTCCAACATTATATTTAGTGATGTCAGTAACCAGCTGGGAGACTCTAGTTCTCTGTTCTCCAACATTATATTTAGTGATGTCAGTAACCAGCTGGGAGACTCTAGTTCTCTGTTCTCCAACATGTCAGTAACCAGCTGGGAGACTCTAGTTCTCTGTTCTCCAACATGTCTGTAACCAGCTGGGAGACTCTAGTTCTCTGTTCTCCAACATGTCAGTAACCAGCTGGGAGACTCTAGTTCTCTGTTCTCCAACATTATATTTAGTGACGTCAGATGCAATTTGTTACTACAAAAGATTCGTTTTTACTAATTACTATTACTATTTGACCTGCAGCGCTTGTGGAACATTCTGGAACGTTCAGTTCTCTGACGCACATACACACACTTGAGTTTGCAGCGCGACACTAAACTCCGTCCCACTAGAAAACAAAGAGGAACCAAACAAAGGGTCCTACCCCTTGACAGGTAATAATTACTTGTTTGCGTGCGAGTGATGAGGGAGATGGATTGAGGGAGAGGAGAAGACTACATTTTCGGGGGTCAGCAAGCTCTGAAGTACTGGATGTGGAGGAGGATGAAGAGGAAGATGAAGAGGTACCCTTTGTTGTGGGGTTTGTAGTGTGTGTGTGTGTGTGTCGGGGGAAGGGGGGGGGGTTTGTCGTCCTCTGTGTATGTACTTGAAGATCCCTCCAACATTGTCCCTCCCTCTTCTCCCTCTTTCCTATGCGAGAGCTGAGACCGAGGGCAGTCTCCTGTCAACTTCAGCCAACCTTACAACCTCTCCCTCCCGTTATTTCTGAGCTACTGTCTTTCCACCATTCTCATGTGAACTCGGCTCCTCCTCTCCTCCCTCTGTCATCCTTCTTTCCTATGCCAGGATGCTGTAAGGTCAAGTGTTTGTCAAGAGTTTGTCAAGTTAGGAAAGAGATTGAATAGGATGGAAGAGAGACGAGGTCAAGGTGTTCTTCTCCTTTCAGCATTAGTCTGCCCTGTTCTGATCCCCCTGTCATTCACCTCTCCGCTACTTCTGCCCCAGCCTTCACAGACCTCTGTTCTCTTCCCCCTCTCCTTTCCTCTCTTCCCCCTCTCCTCTCTTCCCCCTCTCCTCTCTTCCCTCTCTCCTCTCTTCCACCTCTCCTCTCTTCCCCCTCTCCTCTCTTCTACCTCTCCTCTCTTCCCCCTCTCCTCTCTTCCATCTCTCCTCTCTTCCATCTCTTCTCTCTTCCACCTCTCCTCTCTTCCACCTCTCCTCTCTTCCACCTCTCCTCTCTTCCAGCTCTCCTCTTTTCCCTCTCTCTTCTCTTCCCCCTCTCAACTCTTCCATCTCTCCTCTCTTCCAGCTCCCCTCTCTTCCCTCTCTGCTCTCTTCCCTCTCTGCTCTCTTCCCCCTCTCCTCTCTTCCACCTCTCCTCTCTTCCACCTCTCATCTCTTCCCCCTCTCCTCTCTTCTATCTCTCCTCTCTTCCCTCTCTCCTCTCCGCCCCCTCTCCTCTCTTCCCCCTCTCCATCCTTCCCCCTCCTCTCTCTTCCCCCTCCTCTCTCTTCCCCCTCTCCTCTCCACCCCCTCTCCTCTCCGCCCCTCTCCTCTCTTCCCCCTCCCCTCTCTTCTACCTCTCCTCTCTGTTTTTTTCCTAGTCACAGTGCTTCTACACCTGCATTGCTTGCTGTTTGGGGTTTTAGGCTGGGTTTCTGTACAGCACTTTGAGATATCAGCTGATGTACGAAGGGCTATATAAATATATTTGATTTGATTTCCCCCTCTCCTCTCTTCCACCTCTCCTCTCTTCCCCCTCTCCTCTCTTCCCCCTCTCCTCTCTTCCCCTCTCCTCTCTTCCATCTCTCCTCTCTTCCCTCTCTCCTCTCTTCCACCTCTCCTCTCTTCCAGCTCTCCTCTCTTCCCTCTCTCCTCTTCCCTCTCTCCTCCTTCCCTCTCCTCTCTTCCCGCTCTCCTCTCTTCCATCACTCTTCTATTCCACCTCTCCTGTCCTCCACCTCTCCTCTCTTCCCCTCTCCTCTCTTCCACCTCTCCTCTCTTCCACCTCTCCTCTCTTCCACCTCTCCTCTCTTCCCCCTCTCCTCTCTTCCCCCTCTCCTCTCTTCTACCTCTCCTCTCTTCCCTCTCTCCTCTCTTCCATCTCTCCTCTCTTCCATCTCTTCTCTATTCCACCTCTCCTCTCTTCCACCTCTCCTCTCTTCCAGCTCTCCTCTCTTCCCTCTCTCCTCTCTTCCCCCTCTCCTCTCTTCCCCCTCTCCTCTCTTCCATCTCTCTTCTATTCCACCTCTCCTGTCCTCCACCTCCACCTCTCCTCTCTTCCCCCTCTCCTCTCTTCCCCCTCTCCTCTCTTCCATCTCTCCTCTCTTCCCTCTCTCCTCTCTTCCCCCTCTCCTCTCTTCCATCTCTCCTCTCTTCCATCTCTCCTCTCTTCCATCTCTGCTCTCTTCCATCTCTCCTCTCTTCCCTCTCTCCTCTCTTCCCCCTCTCCTCTCTTCCATCTCTCTTCTCTTCCACCTCTCCTCTCTTCCACCTCTCCTCTCTTCCACCTCTCCTCTCTCTTCCCCCTCTCCACTCTCTTCCCCCTCTCCTCTCTTCCATCTCTCCTCTCTTCCATCTCTCCTCTCTTCCATCTCTCCTCTCTTCCCTCTCTCCTCTCTTCCCTCTCTCCTCTCTTCCCTCTCTCCTCTCTTCCCTCTCTCCTCTCTTCCATCTCTCCTCTCTTCCCCCTCTCCTCTCTTCCATCTCTCCTCCCTTCCACTTCTCCTCTCTTCCACTTCTCCTCTCCTCTCTTCCACCTCTCCTCTCCTCTCTTCCACCTCTCCTCTCTTCCACCTCTCCTCTCTTCCCCCTCTCCTCTCTTCCCCCTCTCCTCTCTTCCCCCTCTCCTTTCTTCCCCCTCTCCTCTCTTTCCCCTCTCCTCTCCTCTCCTCCACCTCTCCTCTCTTCCACCTCTCCTCTCTTCCCCCTCTCCTCTCTTCCACCTCTCCTTCCCCCTCTCTTCCCCCTCTCCTCTCTTCCATCTCTCCTCTCTTCCACCTCTCCTTCCCCCTCTCTTCCCCCTCTCCTCTCTTCCACCTCTCCTCCCCTCTCTTCCCCCTCTCCTCTCTTCCACCTCTCATGTGAGAGAAAGGGGAGGGGAGAGAGAGAGAGACTGGGGAGAGAGAGAGAGACGGGGAAGAGGAGAGAGACGGGGAAGAGGAGAGAGACGGGGAAGAGGAGAGAGATGGGGGAGAGGAGAGAGACGGGGAGTGGAGAGAGACGGTGGAGGGAGAGAGACGGGGGGAGGGGAGAGAGACGGGGGAGGGGAGAGAGACGGGGAGGGGAGAGAGACGGGGGAGGGGAGAGAGACGGGGGAGACGGGGTAGAGAGAGAGAGGGGGAGAGGGAGAGAGACGGGGGAGGGAGAGAGAGACTGGGGAGAGAGAGAGAGAGACGGGGAAGAGGAGAGAGACGGGGGAGAGAATAGAGATGGGGGAGGGGAGAGACGGGGAGAGAGAGAGAGACGGGGAGAGGAGAGAGACGGGGAGAGGAGAGAGAGAGGAGAGAGACGGGGAGAGGAGAGACGGGGGGAGAGGAGAGAGACGGAGGAGAGAGAGGGAGGAGAGGAGAGAGACGGAGGGTAGGAGAGAGATGGAGGAGAGAGACAGAGGAGAGGAGAGGAGAGGAGAGAGAGAGCGAGAGAGACGGAGGAGAGGAGAGAGATGGAGGAGAGAGACGGAGGAGAGGAGAGGAGAGAGAGAGAGGAGAGGAGAGAGAGATGGGGGAGAGGAGAGAGACGGAGGAGAGGAGAGGAGACAGAGGAGAGAGGAGGGGAGAGGAGAGAGGTGGGGAGAGGAGAGAGAGAGAGGAGAGGAGAGAGATGGGGAGAGGGGAGAGACGGGGAGAGGAGAGAGACGGGGGAGAGGAGAGAGACGGGGAGAGGTGAGAGACGGAGGAGAGGTGAGAGACGGGGAAGAGGAGAGATACGGGGAGAGGAGAGAGATGGGGAGAGGAGAGAGACGGGGGAGAGGGAGAGAGACGGAGGAGAGAGAGGGAGGAGAGGAGAGAGACGGAGGGTAGGAGAGAGATGGAGGAGAGAGACAGAGGAGAGAGACGGAGGAGAGGAGAGGAGACAGAGGAGAGAGGAGGGGAGAGGAGAGAGGTGGGGAGAGGAGAGAGAGAGAGGAGAGGAGAGAGATGGGGAGAGGTGAGAGACGGGGGGGGAGAGAGAGGGGAGAGAGAGAGAGACGGGGGAGAGGAGAGAGACGGGGAGAGGGGAGAGAGACGGGGGAGAGGAGAGAGAGAGGGAGAGGAGAGAGACGGGGGAGAGGAGAGAGACGGGGGAGAGGAGAGAGACGGAGGAGAGAGAGGGAGGAGAGGGAGAGAGACGGAGGGGATGAGAGAGATGGAGGAGAGAGACAGAGGAGAGGAGAGGAGAGAGAGAGCGAGAGAGAGGAGGAGAGGAGAGAGACGGAGGAGAGAGACGGAGGAGGGAGAGGAGACAGAGGAGAGAGGAGGGGAGAGGAGAGAGGTGGGGAGAGGAGAGAGAGAGAGGAGAGGAGAGAGATGGGGGAGAGGTGAGAGAGAGGAGAGGAGAGAGACGGGGGAGAGGAGAGAGACGGGGGAGAGGAGAGAGACGGAGGAGAGAGAGGGAGGAGAGGAGAGAGACGGAGGGTAGGAGAGAGATGGAGGAGAGAGACAGAGGAGAGGAGAGGAGAGAGAGAGCGAGAGAGACGGAGGAGAGGAGAGAGATGGAGGAGAGAGACGGAGGAGAGGAGAGGAGAGAGAGAGAGGAGAGGAGAGAGAGATGGGGGAGAGGAGAGAGACGGAGGAGAGAGACGGAGGAGAGGAGACAGAGGAGAGAGGAGGGGAGAGGAGAGAGGTGGGGAGAGGGAGAGAGAGAGGAGAGGAGAGAGATGGGGGAGAGGTGAGAGACGGGGAGAGGAGAGAGACGGGGGAGAGGAGAGAGACGGGGGAGAGGAGAGAGACGGGGAGAGGTGAGAGACGGGGGAGAGGAGAGATACGGGGAGAGGAGAGAGATGGGGGAGAGGAGAGAGACGGAGGAGAGGAGAGAGACGGGGGAGAGTAAAAGTAAAAATAAATGAAGTGTGTTTGTGTTTGGACGGGAATCGTCTTCAAACCAAATGTAATGAGACCATAATGCACTTCAGTGTGTGTGTGTTTCCTGGTGAAACGGTCCAAGCCAGCCCCCCCCCCCCCCACTAAGAGGTCTGGCAGTCGAGAACATTCCAGAATCTAGAAGGTCTGTTCATGACTGGGGTTCTCTGTATTAGGGCCTGTAGTCACTGGCAATGTGTTACTGCTCTGGTGCTTGGAGCTGATGCCCTAAGGTGCATCTCGTCCTCCACCTCTCGTCCTCCACCTCTCGCCCTCCACCTCTCGTCCTCCACCTCTCATCCTCCACCTCTCGTCCTCCACCTCTCGCCCTCCACCTCTCGCCCTCCACCTCTTGCCCTGCACCTCTCGCCCTCCACCTCTCGTCCTCCACCTCTCGCCCTCCACCTCTCGTCCTCCAGCTGGACTCTATCGTCCTCCACTTCTCACCCTCCATCTCTCGTCCTACACCTCTCGTCCTTCCCCACTTCACCTCTCCCCCACTTCACCTCTGTCCCTCTCTCTCTGAAAGACTGCTGTATCTGAATTCTGGGAGGTTTCAGCGCTTTCTCTTTATTTAATAGACATTGTTCTCATTGAGAAAACTGCCAAAGTGTTGAAAAGCATTCGTCCAAGTCCTCATTTCTCTTAGGAAATACTATCTCGATTGAACTTGTCATTTCATCCTTTTGTCTTGGAGTAGGACATCGGGGTCCGCGACGGGGCTGGTTTTCTTTCTGTAATCCGTGATTGACTGTAGACCCTGCCACATACCTCTTGTGTCTGAGCCGTTGAATTGAGATTCTACTTTGTCTCTATACTGATGCTTAGCTTGTTTGATAGCCTTGCGGAGGGAACAGCTACACTGTTTGCATTCGGTCATGTTAACAGTCGCCTTGCCCTGATTGGTTCGTCCTTTCAGTTCCGTGCGAATGCTGCCATCAATCCATGGTTTCTGGTTTGGGAATGTTTTAACAGTTGCTATGGGAACGACATCGCCGATGCACTTTCTAATGAACTCGCTAACCGAATCAGCGTATTCGTCAATATTGTTGTTTGACGCAATGCGGAACATACCCCAGTCCTCCAAAGAGCCGAAGCAATCTTGAAGCGTGGAATCAGATTGGTCGGACCAACGTTGAACAGACCTGCACTTCTTGATTTAGTTGATTTTAGGCAACAAAATGGAGTCATTGGTCAGAAAGGAGGGCGTGTTGCTTTCCTCGTAGCATAAAATATTACTAGGAAATATTATGGTGGGGGATTTATCAATAAATGAGGAGAAGTTCAAATAAAATAAATTAATAAATGTTTCTGAACTGAGGTTGACAGATTATGATTTTTCAACGCCGATTATTGGTATTATACCGATTAATCGGACTATTTTTATGTGTGTGTATATGTATGTATATACAGTTGAAGTCGTAAGTTTACATACACTTAGGTTGGAGTCCGCACTTAGGTATGGTCACAAGACGCAGGCCTCCTCATTGTCCCTAGAATTTCTAAGCAAACAGCTGGTGGCAGGGTTGGTCTGCCTACCCATGTGAGAGACGCAGACTCGGTCTCAACCTTTAAGAGTTTACTGAAGACTCATCTCTTCAGTGGTTCATATGATTGAGTGTAGTCTGGCCCAGGAATGTGAAGGTGAATGGAAAGGCTCTGGAGCAACGAACCGCCCTTGCTGCCTGGCCGGTTCCCCTCTTTCCACTGGGATTCTCTGCCTCTATAACCCTATTACAGGGGCTGAGTCACTGGCTTACTGGTGCTCTTTCATGCCGTCCCTAGGAGGGGTGCATCACTTGAGTGGGTTGAGTCACTGATGTGATCTTCCTGTCTGGGTTGGCGCCCCCACCCCCCTTGGGTTGTGCCGTGGCGGAGATCTTGGTGGCTGAGGGAATTCCTCTAGTGGTGTGGGGACTGTGCTTTGGCAAAGTGGGTGGGGTTATATCCTTCCTGTTTGGACCTGTCCGGTGGTATCATCGGCCACAGTGTCTCCTGACCCCTCCTGTCTCAGCCTCCAGTATTTATGCTGCAGTAGTTTATGTGTCGGGGGGCTAGGGTCAGTCTGTTATATCTGGAGAACTTCTCCTGTCTTATCGGGTGTCCTGTGTGAATTTAAGTATGCTCTCTCTAATTCTCTCTTTCTCTCTTTCTCTCGGAGGACCTGAGCCCTAGGACCATGCCTCAGGACTACCTGGCATGATGACTCCTTGTTGTCCCCAGTCCACCTGGCCGTGCTGCTGCTCCAGTTTCAACTGTTCTCCCTTATTATTATTTGACCATGCTGGTCATTCATGAACATTTGAACATCTTGGCCATGTTCTGTTATAATCTCCACCCGGCACAGCCAGAAGAGGACTGGCCACCCCTCATAGCCTGGTTCCTCACTAGGTTTCTTCCTAGGTTTTGGCCTTTCTAGAGAGTTTTTCCTAGCCACAGTGCATCTACACCTGCATTGCTTGCTGTTTGGGGTTTTAGGCTGGGTTTCTGTACAGTACTATGATTCCAAGATGGCGTAGCAGTAAGTCGTCCTGTCGTATCGTGTCCCTTGTATATATTGTTTATATTGTTTATTATATTATATTTTATTTTTCGTTTTTAAATATTTTTCTTTGCATATCTTTAAAAACAGTTTTGCATTTTAAACCTCAGCTTCCAAAATACTCTCCTGCAACCCGCCTCACCCAATGTAACTACTTTTTCCTAAAGTATTTATATTTACTTCGGAACCGGAACCCCTCAACTGAAGCTAGCCAGCTAACCACAAGCTATGCTAGCGGTCTTCAGCTAACCGGTCATCAGCTAACCTTAAGCTCGGAAAGCTCTCGCCAGTTCGAACAACGCGACGCTAACCAGAGCATAACGGACCTATTTATATTTTATCCCCGGATTCCGGAACATTTTTTCAGCTAGATCTTCACAACTAGCTATCGAGCTAAACCTCAACCCCGGATGATTACTCCTGGCTAGCGTTTCCACCCACTTAGCTTGAAGCTAGCCCAGGACAGAGCTCCTGTGCTCTCACCGTAGCATACTCCTGGGCTACAATATCCGGACCCATGATCGGTCTATCGATGTCACCGCATGAAGAGGAATAAACAGACTAACCCCATTGCGACGTCCCCCAAAGGCTAACTCTCTAGCCCTTGCTATCTCCTTGCTTGCTAATTCGGCCTGCTAACTGCTAGCTTGTTTAGCACTGGTCCGCTAACTGCTACCTTGTTTACCCAGGCCTGCTAACTGTTAGCTTGTTAGCACAGGCCTGCCAAACACTCACTGGACCCATATGTACTTTCTATCTCTTTCCGATTTTTAATTTGTTTATACCTTCCGGAAACCTGCCTCACCCAATGTGATACGGAATCGCTATTATTTTTAATTTTTAGAACACACTCAAGAACCTCCAGAAGCTAACCAGCTAACTAGCTACAAGCTATTTAGTCATTGTTAGTTTTTAACCTGGATAACACTCGCCAGTCCAGCTTCCCTGCCCATCCACCGCTGCCCCCTGGACACTGATCTCTTGGCTACATAGCTGATGCACGCTGGACTGTCCATTAATCACGGTACTCCATTCTGCTTGTTTGTTTTATCTGTCGGCCCCGTTGCCTAGTTAACGCCATTTTACCTGCTGTTGTTGTGCTAGCTGATTAGCCTCGCCTACTGTTTTAGCTAGCTTTCCCAATTCAACACCTGTGATTTTACTGTATGCCTCGCTGTATGTCTCTCTCAAATGTCTAATATGCCTTGTATACTGTTGCTCAGGTTAGTTATCATTGTTTTAGTTCACAATGGAGCCCCTAGATCCACTCTGCATACCCCTGTTACCTCCTTTGTCCCACCTCCCACACATGTGGTGACCTCACCCATTACAACCAGCATGTCCAGAGATACAACCTCTCTCATCATCACCCAGTGCCTGGGCTTACCTCCACTGTACCTGCACCCCACCATACCCCTGTCTGCGCATTATGCCCTGAATATATTCTACCATGCCCAGAAACCTGCTCCTCTTATTCTCTGTCCCCAACGCTCTAGGCGACCAGTTTTGATAGCCTTTAGCCGCACCCTCATACTACTCCTTCTCTGTTCCGTGGGTGATGTTGAGGTAAACCCAGGCCCTGCATGTCCCAAGGCACCCTCATTTGTTGACTTCTGTGATCGAAAAAGCCTTGGTTTCATGCATGTCAACATCAGAAAGCCTCCTCCATAAGTTTGTTTTACTCACTGCTTTAGCACACTCTGCTAACTCTGATGTCCTTGCCGTGTCTGAATCCTGGCTCAGGAAGGCCACCAAAAATTCAGAGATTTCCATACCCAACTATAACATATTCCGTCAAGATAGAACTGCTAAAGGGGGAGAAGTTGCAGTCTACTGCAGAGATAGCCTGCAAAGTAATGTCATACTTTCCAGGTCCATACCCAAACAGTTCAAACTACTCATTTTGAAAATTACTCTCTCCAGAAATAAGTCTCTCACTGTTGCCGCCTGCTACCGACCTCCCTCAGCTCCCAGCTGTGCCCTGGACACCATTTGTGAATTGATCGCCCCCCATCTATCTTCAGAGTTTCTTCTGTTAGGTGACCTAAACTGGGATATGCTTAACACCCCGGCAGTCCTACAATCTAAGCTAGATGCCCTCAATCTCACACAAATCATCAAGGAACCCACCAGGTACAACCCCAACTCTGTAAGCAAGGGCACCCTCATAGACGTCATCCTGACCAACTGGCCCTCCAAATACACCTCCGCTGTCTTCAACCAGGATCTCAGTGATCACTGCCTCATTGCCTGTATCCGCTCACTGTCAAACACTCCCTAAAACACTTCCTCACAGCATTCTAGAACATTACCACAGCATTCTAGAACATTACCAAGTCGCCTTTCTAATCGACCTGGCCCGGGTATCCTGGAAGGACATTGACCTCATCCCGTCAGTTGAGGATGCCTGGTCATTCTTTAAAAGTAACTTCCTCGCCATTTTAGATAAGCATGCTCCGTTCAAAAAATGCAGAACTAAGAACAGATACAGCCCTTGGTTCACTCCAGACCTGACTGCCCTCGACCAGCACAAAAACATCCTGTGGCGGACTGCAATAGCATCGAATAGTCCCAGCGATATGCAACTGTTCAGGGAAGTCAGGAACCAATACACGCAGTCAGTCAGGAAAGCTAAGGCCAGCTTCTTCAGGCAGAAGTTTGCATCCTGTAGCTCCAACTCCAAAAAGTTCTGGGACACTGTGAAGTCCATGGAGAACAAGAGCACCTCCTCCCAGCTGCCCACTGCACTGAGGCTAGGTAACACGGTCACCACCGATAAATCCATGATTATCGAAAACTTCAACAAGCATTTCTCAACGGCTGGCCATGCCTTCCGCCTGGCTACTCCAACCTCGGCCAACAGCTCCGCCCCCCCGCAGCTACTCGCCCAAGCCTCTCCAGGTTCTCCTTTACCCAAATCCAGATAGCAGATGTTCTGAAAGAGCTGCAAAACCTGGACCTGTATAAATCAGCTGGGCTTGACAATCTGGACCCTCTATTTCTGAAACTATCCGCCACCATTGTCGCAACCCTTATTACCAGCCTGTTCAACCTCTCTTTCATATCGTCTGAGATCCCCAAGGATTGGAAAGCTGCCGCAGTCATCCCCCTCTTCAAAGGGGAGACACCCTGGACCCAAACTGTTACAGACCTATATCCATCCTGCCCTGCCTATCTAAGGTCTTCAAAGCCAAGTCAACAAACAGGTCACTGACCATCTCGAATCCCACCGTACCTTCTCCGCTGTGCAATCTGGTTTCCGAGCCGGTCACGGGTGCACCTCAGCCACACTCAAGATACTAAACAATATCATAACCGCCATCGATAAAAGACAGTACTGTGCAGCCGTCTTCATCGACCTTGCCAAGGCTTTCGACTCTGTCAATCACCATATTCTTATCAGCAGACTCAGTAGCCTCGGTTTTTCGGATGACTGCCTTGCCTGGTTCACCAATTACTTTGCAGACAGAGTTCAGTGTGTCAAATCGGAGGGCATGCTGTCCGGTCCTCTGGCAGTCTCTATGGGGGTGCCACAGGGTTCAATTCTCTGGCCGACTCTTTTCTCTGTGTATATCAATGATGTTGCTTTTGCTGCGGGCGATTCCCTGATCCACCTCTACGCAGACGACACCATTCTATATACTTTCGGCCCGTCATTGGACACTGTGCTATCTAACCTCCAAACGAGATTCAATGCCATACAACACTCCTTCCGTGGCCTCCAACTGCTCTTAAACGCTAGTAAAACCAAATGCATGCTTTTCAACCGATCGCTGCCTGCACCCGCATGCCCGACTAGCATCACCACCCTGGATGGTTCCGACCTTGAATATGTGGACATCTATAAGTACCTAGGTGTCTGGCTAGACTGCAAACTCTCCTTCCAGACTCATATCAAACATCTCCAATCGAAAATCAAATCAAGAGTCGGCTTTCTATTCCGCAACAAAGCCTCCTTCACTCACGCCGCCAAGCTTACCCTAGTAAAACTGACTATCCTACCGATCCTCGACTTCGGCAATGTCATCTACAAAATTGCTTCCAACACTCTACTCAGCAACCTGGATGCAGTTTATCACAGTGCCATCCGTTTTGTCACTAAAGCACCTTATACCACCCACCACTGCGACTTGTATGCTCTAGTCGGCTGGCCCTCGCTACATATTCGTCGCCAGACCCACTGGCTCCAGGTCATCTACTAGTCCATGCTAGGTAAAGCTCCGCCTTATCTCAGTTCACTGGTCACGATGGCAACACCCATCTGTAGCACGCGCTCCAGCAGGTGTATCTCACTGATCATCCCTAAAGCCTACACCTCATTTGGCCGCCTTTCGTTCCTGTACTCTGCTGCCTCTGACTGGAACGAATTGCAAATATCGCTGAAGTTGGAGACTTTCATCTCCCTCACCAACTTCAAACATCAGCTATCTGAGCAACTAACCGATCGCTGCCGCTGTACATAGTCTATTGGTAAATAGCCCACCCATTTTCACCTACCTCACCCCCACACTGTTTTTATTTATTTACTTTTCTGCTCTTTTGCACACTAATATCTCTACCTGTACATGACCATCTGATCATTTATCACTCCAGTGTTTGTTATGCAGGTGAATGAGGACCCAAAAGCGACTTGGCGAAAACAGAGTTTTTAATCCAGTAAGAAACTTTACAAAACAAAAGGCATAATACTACTCGTAAAGACGAGGACAGACTGGAGACTTGATCAAGAACTGCGGGTTGCCTCGGGAAGGCACTTGAACCTAGCAGACTCAGACACCTGCTCACCACGCAGCATCTGAGGGAAACACGACACGACAGGGCAAAACATAGACACAGCACGGTGAATTATAGATAAGGATCCGACAGGGCAGGAACGGAAAACAAGGAGAGAAATAGGGACTCTAATCAGGGAAAAGGATCGGGAACAGGTGTGGGAAGACTAAATGATGATTAGGGGAATAGGAACAGCTGGGAGCAGGAACGGAACGATAGAGAGAAGAGAGAGCGGGAGAGTGAGAGAGGGAGGGGGGAGAGAGAGGGATAGAAAGAGGGAAAGAACCCAACAAGACCAGCAGAGGGAAACGAACAGAAGGGGAAGCACAGGGACAAGACATGACAATCAATGACAAAACATGACAGTACCCCCCCACTCACCGAGCGCCTCCTGGCGCACTCGAGGAGGAATCCTGGCGGCAACGGAGGAAATCATCAATGAGTGAACGGTCCAGCACGTCCCGAGACGGAACCCAACTCCTCTCCTCAGGACCGTAACCCTCCCAATCCACTAAGTATTGGTGACCCCGTCCCCGAGAACGCATGTCCATGATCTTATGTACCTTGTAAATAGGTGCGCTCTCGACAAGGACGGGAGGGGGGGGAGGGAAGACGAACGGGGGTGCGAAGAAAGGGCTTGACACAGGAGACATGGAAGACAGGATGGACGCGACGAAGATGTCGCGGAAGAAGCAGTCGCACAGCGACAGGATTGACGACCTGGGAGACACGGAACGGACCAATGAACCGCGGAGTCAACTTACGAGAAGCTGTCGTAAGAGGAAGGTTGCGAGTGGAAAGCCACACTCTCTGGCCGCAACAATACCTTGGACTCTTAATCCTGCGTTTATTGGCGGCTCTCACAGTCTGTGCCCTGTAACGGCAAAGTGCAGACCTCACCCTCCTCCAGGTGCGCTCACAACGTTGGACAAACGCTTGAGCGGAGGGAACGCTGGACTCGGCAAGCTGGGAAGAGAATAGAGGAGGCTGGTAACCCAGACTACTCTGAAACGGAGATAACCCGGTAGCAGACGAAGGAAGCGAGTTGTGAGCGTATTCTGCCCAGGGGAGCTGTTCTGCCCAAGACGCAGGGTTTCTGAAAGAAAGGCTGCGTAGTATGCGACCAATCGTCTGATTGGCCCTCTCTGTTTGACCGTTAGACTGGGGATGAAACCCGGAAGAGAGACTGACGGACGCACCAATCAAACGACAGAACTCCCTCCAAAACTGTGACGTGAATTGCGGGCCTCTGTCTGAAACGGCGTCTAACGGGAGGCCATGAATTCTGAACACATTCTCGATAATGATTTGTGCCGTCTCCTTAGCGGAAGGAAGTTTAGCGAGGGGAATGAAATGTGCCGCCTTAGATAACCTATCGACAACCGTAAGAATCACAGTCTTCCCCGCAGACAAAGGCAGACCGGTAATGAAGTCTAGGGCGATGTGAGACCATGGTCGAGAAGGAATGGGGAGCGGTCTGAGACGACCGGCAGGAGGAGAGTTACCCGACTTAGTCTGCGCGCAGTCCGAACAAGCAGCCACGAAACGGCGCGTGTCACGCTCCTGAGTCGGCCACCAAAAGCGCTGGCGAATAGACGCAAGAGTGCCTCGAACACCGGGATGACCAGCTAACTTGGCAGAATGAGCCCACTGAAGAACAGCCAGACGAGTGGAAACAGGAACGAAAAGGAGGTTACTAGGACAAGCGCGCGGCGACGCAGTGTGCGTGAGTGCTTGCTTAACCTGTCTTTCAATTCCCCAGACTGTCAACCCGACAACACGCCCATAAGGAAGAATCCCCTCGGGATCAGTAGAAGCCACAGAAGAACTAAACAGACGGGATAAGGCATCAGGCTTGGTGTTCTTGCTACCCGGACGGTAAGAAATCACAAACTCGAAACGAGCGAAAAACAACGCCCAACGAGCTTGACGGGCATTAAGTCGTTTGGCAGAACGGATGTACTCAAGGTTCTTATGGTCTGTCCAAACGACAAAAGGAACGGTCGCCCCCTCCAACCACTGTCGCCATTCGCCTAGGGCTAAGCGGATGGCGAGCAGTTCACGGTTACCCACATCAGAGTTGCGCTCAGATGGCGACAGGCGATGAGAAAAATAAGCGCAAGGATGAACCTTATCGTCAGACTGGAAGCGCTGGGATAGAATGGCTCCCACGCCTACCTCTGAAGCGTCAACCTCGACAATGAATTGTCTAGTGACGTCAGGAGTAACGAGGATAGGAGCGGACGTAAAACGTTCTTTTAGAAGATCAAAAGCTCCCTGGGCGGAACCGGACCACTTAAAACACGTCTTGACAGAAGTAAGAGCTGTGAGAGGGGCAGCAACTTGACCGAAATTACGAATGAAACGCCGATAGAAATTAGCGAAACCTAAAAAGCGCTGCAACTCGACACGTGACCTTGGAACGGGCCAATCACTGACAGCTTGGACCTTAGCGGAATCCATCTGAATGCCTTCAGCGGAAATAACGGAACCGAGAAAAGTAACGGAGGAGACATGAAAAGAGCACTTCTCAGCCTTTACGTAGAGACAATTCTCTAAAAGGCGCTGTAGAACACGTCGAACGTGCTGAACATGAATCTCGAGTGACGGTGAAAAAATCAGGATATCGTCAAGATAGACAAAAACAAAGATGTTCAGCATGTCTCTCAGAACATCATTAACTAATGCCTGAAAAACAGCTGGCGCATTGGCGAGACCAAACGGCAGAACCCGGTACTCAAAATGCCCTAACGGAGTGTTAAACGCCGTTTTCCACTCGTCCCCCTCTCTGATGCGCACGAGATGGTAAGCGTTACGAAGGTCCAACTTAGTAAAGCACCTGGCTCCCTGCAGAATCTCGAAGGCTGATGACATAAGGGGAAGCGGATAACGATTCTTAACCGTTATGTCATTCAGCCCTCGATAATCCACGCAGGGGCGCAGAGTACCGTCCTTCTTCTTAACAAAAAAGAACCCCGCCCCGGCCGGAGAGGAAGAAGGCACTATGGTACCAGCGTCAAGAGACACAGATAAATAATCCTCGAGAGCCTTACGTTCGGGAGCCGACAGAGAGTATAGTCTACCCCGAGGAGGAGTGGTCCCCGGAAGGAGATCAATACTACAATCATACGACCGGTGAGGAGGAAGGGAGTTGGCTCGGGACCGACTGAAGACCGTGCGCAGATCATGATATTCCTCCGGCACTCCTGTCAAATCGCCAGGTTCCTCCTGAGAAGTGGGGAAAGAAGAAATGGGAGGGATGGCAGACATTAAACACTTCACATGACAAGAAACGTTCCAGGATAGGATAGAATTACTAGACCAATTAATAGAAGGATTATGACATACTAGCCAGGGATGACCCAAAACAACAGGTGTAAAAGGTGAACGAAAAATCAAAAAAGAAATAGTCTCACTGTGGTTACCAGATACTGTGAGAGTTAAAGGTAGTGTCTCAAATCTGATACTGGGAAGATGACTACCATCTAAGGCAAACATGGGCGTAGGCTTGTCTAACTGTCTGAAAGGAATGTCATGTTTCCGAGCCCATGCTTCGTCCATGAAACAACCCTCAGCCCCAGAGTCAATCAAGGCACTGCATGTAGCACCGAACCGGTCCAGCGTAGATGGACCGACATAGTAGTACATGATCTAGATGAAGAGACCTGAGTAGTAGCGCTCACCAGTAGCCCTCCGCTTACTGATGAGCTCTGGCCTTTACTGGACATGAATTGACAAAATGTCCATCAAATCCGCAATAGAGGCACAGGCGGTTGGTGATCCTCCGTTCCCTCTCCTTAGTCGAGATGCGAATCCCTCCCAGCTGCATGGGCTCAGTCTCTGAGCCAGAGGAGGGAGATGGTTGCGATGCGGAGCAGGGAAACACCGTTGATGCGAGCTCTCTTCCACGAGCCCGGTGATGAAGATCTACCCGTCGTTCTATGCGGATGGCGAGAGCAATCAAAGAGTCCACATCTGAAGGAACCTCCCGGGAGAGAATCTCATCCTTAACCACTGCGTGGAGTCCCTCCAGAAAACGAGCGAGCAGCGCCGGCTCGTTCCACTCACTAGAGGCAGCAAGAGTGCGAAACTCAATAGAGTAATCCGTTATGGATCGATCACCTTGGCATAGGGAAGCCAGGGCCCTAGAAGCCTCCCCACCAAAAACTGAACGGTCAAAAACCCGAATCATCTCCTCTTTAAAGTTCTGGTATTTGTTAGAGCAATCAGCCCTTGCCTCCCAGATAGCTGTGCCCCACTCTCGAGCCCGGCCAGTAAGGAGTGAAATGACGTAAGCAACCCGAGCTCTCTCTCTAGAGTATGTGTTGGGTTGGAGAGAGAACACAATCTCACACTGGGTGAGAAAGGAGCGGCACTCAGTGGGCTGCCCGGAGTAGCAAGGTGGGTTATTAACCCTAGGTTCTGGAGGCTCGGCAGGCCAGGAAGTAACAGGTGGCACGAGACGAAGACTCTGGAACTGTCCAGAGAGGTCGGAAACCTGAGCGGCCAGGTTCTCCACGGCATGGCGAGCAGCAGACAATTCCTGCTCGTGTCTGCCGAGCATGGCTCCTTGGATCTCGACGGCAGTGTTACGAACGTCTGTAGTCGCTGGGTCCATTCCTTGGTCGGATCCTTCTGTTATGCAGGTGAATGAGGACCCAAAAGCGACTTGGCGAAAACAGAGTTTTTAATCCAGTAAGAAACTTTACAAAACAAAAGGCATAATACTACTCGTAAAGACGAGGACAGACTGGAGACTTGATCAAGAACTGCGGGTTGCTTCGGGAAGGCACTTGAACCTAGCAGACTCAGACACCTGCTCACCACGCAGCATCTGAGGGAAACACGACACGACAGGGCAAAACATAGACACAGCACGGTGAATTATAGATAAGGATCCGACAGGGCAGGAACGGAAAACAAGGAGAGAAATAGGGACTCTAATCAGGGAAAAGGATCGGGAACAGGTGTGGGAAGACTAAATGATGATTAGGGGAATAGGAACAGCTGGGAGCAGGAACGGAACGATAGAGAGAAGAGAGAGCGGGAGAGTGAGAGAGGGAGGGGGAGAGAGGGATAGAAAGAGGGAAAGAACCCAACAAGACCAGCAGAGGGAAACGAACAGAAGGGGAAGCACAGGGACAAGACATGACAATCAATGACAAAACATGACAGTGTTAGTCTGCAAAATTGTAATTATTTGCCTCCCTCCTCATGCCTTTTGCACACATTGTATATAGACTCCCCTTTTTTTCTACTGTGTTATTGACTTGTTAATTGTTTACTCCATGTGTAACTCTGTGTTGTCTGTTCACACTGCTATGCTTTATCTTGGCCAGGTCGCAGTTGCAAATGAGAACTTGTTCTCAACTAGCCTACCTGGTTAAGTAAAGGTGAAATAAAATTTAAAAAATATCAGCTGATGTACGAAGGGCTATATAAATACATTTGATTTGATTTTGATTCGAGTCATCAAATCTCGTTTTTAATTTCTTGTTAACAAACTATAGTTTTGGCAAGTCGGTTAGGACATCTACTTTGTGCATGACACAAGTAACTTTTCCAACAATTGTTTACAAACAGATTATTTCACTTCATAATTCACTCTATCACAATTCTAGTGGGTCAGAAGTTACATACACTGAGTTGACTGCCTTTAAACAGCTTGGAAAATTCCAGAAAATGATGTCATGGCTTTAGAAGCTTCTGATAGGCTAATTTAAAAAATCTAAAGAAATCAGCCAAGAAAAATGTTGGTTCAATCTGCCACGCAAGAAAGTTTCATTTCATCATTTCAATTGGAGGAGTACCTGTGGATGTATTTCAAGGCCATCAAACTCTTTGCTTTGCTTGACATCATGGGAAAATCAAAATAAATCAGCCAAGACCTCAGAAAAAGAATTGTAGGCCTCCACAAGTCTGGTTCATCCTTGGGAGCAATTTCCAAATGCCTGAAGGTACCATGTTCATCTGAGAAAAGACTGGGGAAAGACTGGGGAAAAGACTGGAGAAGGACTGGAGAAAGACTGGAGAAAAGACTGGAGAAAAGACTGGGGAAAAGACTGGGGAAAAGACTGGGGAAAAGACTGGGGAAAAGACTGGGGAAAAGACTGGAGAAAAGACTGGGGAAAAGACTGGGGAAAAGACTGGGGGAAAGACTGGAGAAAGACTGGGGAAAAGACTGGAGAAAGACTGGAGAAAGACTGGAGAAAAGACTGGAGAAAAGACTGGGGAAAAGACTGGAGAAAGACTGGAGAAAGACTGTAGAAAAGACTGTAGAAAAGACTGGAGAAAAGACTGGAGAAAGACTGGGGAAAGACTGGGGAAAGACTGGAGAAAGACTGGAGAAAAGACTGGAGAAAAGACTGGGGAAAAGACTGGAGAAAGACTGGAGAAAGACTGGAGAAAGACTGGGGAAAAGACTGGGGAAAAGACTGGGGAAAAGACTGGAAAAGACTGGGGAAAAGACTGGAGAAAAGACTGGAGAAAAGACTGGGGAAAAGACTGGAGAAAAGACTGGGGAAAAGACTGGAGAAAGACTGGAGAAAGACTGGAGAAAAGACTGGAGAAAAGACTGGGGAAAAGACTGGGGAAAAGACTGGGGAAAAGACTGGGGAAAAGACTGGAGAAAAGACTGAGGAAAAGACTGGGGAAAAGACTGGAGAAAAGACTGGGGAAAAGACTGGAGAAAAGACTGGAGAAAGACTGGGAAAAGACTGGAGAAAAGACTGGGGAAAAGACTGGGAAAAGACTGGGGAAAAGACTGGGGAAAAGACCGGGGAAAAGACTGGAGAAAAGACTGGAGAAAGACTGGAGAAAGACTGGAGAAAAGACTGGAGAAAGACTGGAGAAAAGACTGGAGAAAGACTGGAGAAAGACTGGGGAAAGACTGGGGAAAGACTTGGGAAAGACTGGGGAAAAGACTGGGGAAAAGACTGGAGAAAAGACTGGGGAAAAGACTGGAGAAAGACTGGAGAAAGACTGGGGAAAAGACTGGGGAAAAGACTGGAGAAAAGACTGGAGAAAGACTGGAGAAAGACTGGGGAAAAGACTGGGGAAAAGACTGGGGAAAAGACTGGAGAAAGACTGGGGAAAAGACTGGGGAAAAGACTGGGAAAAGACTGAAAGACTGGAGAAAAGACTGGAGAAAAGACTGGAGAAAAGACTGGAGAAAGACTGGAGAAAAGACTGGAAAAGACTGGAAAAGACTGGAGAAAAGACTGGAGAAAGACTGGAGAAAAGACTGGGGAAAGACTGGAGAAAGACTGGGGAAAGACTGGGGAAAGACTTGGGAAAGACTGGGGAAAAGACTGGGGAAAAGACTGGAGAAAAGACTGGGGAAAAGACTAAAGAAAGAATGGAGAAAAGACTGGAGAAAGACTGGAGAAAAGACTGGAGAAAACACTGGGGAAAAGACTGGGAAAAGACTGGAGAAAGACTGGGGAAAAGACTGGAGAAAAGACTGGGGAAAAGACTGGAGAAAGACTGGAGAAAGACTGGAGAAAGACTGGGGAAAAGACTGGGAAAGACTGGGAAAAGACTGGAGAAAAGACTGGAAAAGACTGGGGAAAAGACTGGAGAAAAGACTGGAGAAAAGACTGGGGAAAAGACTGGAGAAAAGACTGGGGAAAGACTGGGGAAAAGACTGGGGAAAAGACTGGAGAAAGACTGGGGAAAAGACTGGGGAAAAAGACTGGAGAAAAGACTGGAAAACACTGGGGAAAAGACTGGAGAAAAGACTGGGGAAAAGACTGGGGAAAAGACTGGAGAAAGACTGGAGAAAGACTGGGAAAAGACTGGGGAAAAGACTGGGAAAAGACTGGGAAAAGACTGGGGAAAAGACTGGGGAAAAGACCGGGGAAAAGACTGGAGAAAAGACTGGAGAAAGACTGGAGAAAGACTGGAGAAAAGACTGGAGAAAAGACTGGGAAAGACTGGGGAAAAGACTGGGAAAGACTGGAGAAAAGACTGGAGAAAGACTGGGGAAAAGACTGGGGAAAAGACTGGGAAAGACTGGGGAAAAGACTGGGAAAAGAAAAAGTCTGGGGAAAAGACTGGAGAAAAGACTGGGGAAAAGACTGGAGAAAAGACTGGAGAAAGACTGGAGAAAAGACTGGGGAAAAGACTGGGGAAAAGACTGGAGAAAGACTGGAGAAAGACTGGAGAAAGACTGGGGAAAAGACTGGGAAAGACTGGGAAAGACTGGGGAAAAGACTGGGGAAAAGACTGGGAAAGACTGGGGAAAAGACTGGAGAAAAGACTGGGGAAAAGACTGGAGAAAAGACTGGGGAAAAGACTGGAGAAAAGACTGGGGAAAATACTGGGAAAAGACTGGAGAAAGACTGGAGAAAGACTGGAGAAAAGACTGGAGAAAAGACTGGGGAAAAGACTGGGGAAAAGACTGGGGAAAAGACTGGGGAAAAGACTGGGGAAAAGACTGGGGAAAAGACTGGGGAAAAGACTGGGGAAAAGACTGGGGAAAGACTGGAGAAAAGACTGGAGAAAAGACTGGGGAAAAGACTGGGGAAAAGACTGGAAAGAAAAGACTGGGGAAAAGACTGGAGAAAAGACTGGGGAAAAGACTGGAGAAAAGACTGGAGAAAGACTGGGAAAAGACTGGAGGAAAAGACTGGGAAAGACTGGGGAAAAGACTGGAGAAAAGAATGGGGAAAAGACTGGAGAAAAGACTGGGAAAGACTGGGGAAAAGACTGGGGAAAAGACTGGGAAAGACTGGGGAAAAGACTGGGGAAAAGACTGGAGAAAGACTGGAGAAAGACTGGAGAAAAGACTGGAGAAAAGACTGGGGAAAAGACTGGAGAAAAGACTGGAGAAAAGACTGGAGAAAGACTGGAGAAAGACTGGAGAAAAGACTGGAGAAAAGACTGGGAAAGACTGGGGAAAAGACTGGAGAAAAGACTGGAGAAAGACTGGAGAAAGACTGGAGAAAAGACTGGGGAAAAGACTGGGAAAGACTGGGGAAAAGACTGGGGAAAAGACTGGAGAAAGACTGGAGAAAGACTGGGGAAAAGACTGGAGAAAAGACTGGGGAAAAGACTGGGGAAAAGACTGGAGAAAGACTGGGGGAAAGACTGGGGAAAAGACTGGAGAAAGACTGGGGAAAGACTGCGGAAAGACTTTCTAATGTGTGGGAGTTGACCCTCTCTATCTCTCTTCTCTCTTCTCGGCCCGTCGTCCTTTGTTCCAGGGCTCCCAGTGTCTCGGCTGTTTGACATGATGTTGGAGATGAGAGAGCAGTATGGAGAGATATTACTGAAGAAGTGGAGGGAACCTCACTGAAATGAAAAATGCTAGACAATCTCTGATGTGAAAACATTTGGACAGTTCGGATCTTCATCCCATTTGATCGGTGAGGGGAAGTTCTCTCACTCTGTATGCTTCTATCACATGATCTCTGGCTTTTTAGAAAAATTGATATTATTTTGTTCTTCTTCTTTCCCCTGTAACTGTTTGTGTTTGGAAATGACTACTGTGTTGACTAAAGGTCATTGGTGTGTCGTTTGGTTGTGGTTGAGTCCGACAGGAGAGAAAGGACACACTTCCTCTGCTATAGAGTGGAGGTGATAATGACCCTGGCAAGACAGATGGGGTGTGTGTTAGTCATACCGTGTGTGTGTGTGTGTGTGTGTGTGTGTGTGTGTGTGTGTGTGTGTGTGTGTGTGTGTGTGTGTGTGTGTGTGTGTGTGTGTGTGTGTGTGTGTGTGTGTGTGTGTGTGTGTGTGTGTGTGTGTGTGTGTGTGTGTGTGTGTGTGTGTGTGAGAGAGAGATATGACCCCTGGGCAGTTTAACCATTGTTACTGTAGTTACTTCTCACCAAAATGCCAGAGGGAAGTTAAATACACTGTAAAACAACACAAAACCCTCCCCCAAAAATGTCCCTCTCCCACACACACACACACACACACACCACAGAAATGTCGCCTCTATTGTGGAATAACAACTAGGGTTCAAAGCCTCTCTCTGGAACTCTGTTTCGGAATGTCGGAACCTTGGAGCGTCGCTCTCAGCATTCTGAAGAATCCAGAGGAGAGACCGCAGGAGAACAACCCCAGAGGTGCTGTGTGTGTGTGTAACCCCAGCAGCCGTAGTTCCCACTGATCCCTGTGAAAGCCTCTCTGGTGCCTTGAGTTCAGAAGGCCTCGGAAAGCTTGAATGGAGAGAGGATGTAAGGTGAGGAGAAAGATGTATGTTGTGTCCATGTGTTAACCTTCTCTCTCTCTCCCTCTCTCTGTCTCTCTCTCTCTCTCTCTCTCTCTCTCTCTCTCTCTCTCTCTCTCTCTCTCTCTCTCTCTCTCTCTGTCTCTCTCTGTCTCTCTCTCTCTCTCTCTCTCTCTCTCTCTCTCTCTCTCTCTCTCTCTCTCTCTCTCTCTCTCTCTCTCTCTCTCTCTCTCTCTCTCTCTCTCTGTCTCTCTGTCTCTCTCTCTCTCTCTCTCTCTCTCTCTCTCTCTCTCTCTCTCTCTCTCTCTCTCTCTCTCTCTCTCTCTCTCTCTCTCTCTCTCTCTCTCTCTCTCTCTCTCTCTCTCTGTCTCTCTGTCTCTCTGTCTGTCTCTCTCTCTCTCTCTCTGTGCTCTCTCTTCTCTCTCTCTCTCACTCTCTCTCTCTCTCTCTCTCTCTCTCTCTCTCTCTCTCTCTCTCTCTCTCTCTCTCTCTCTCTCTCTCTCTCTCTCTCTCTCTCTCTCTCTCTCTCTCTCTCTCTCTCTCATGTTAGAGTGTACTACTCTCTCTCTCTCTCCTCTCTCCTCTCTCTTCCTCTAGGGGTTCTGTCTCCTAGGGGTTAGAGTGTACTCTCTCTCTGTCTCTCTTCTCTGTCTACTGTCTCTCTTAGACTAGGGGTTCTGTACTACCTAGGGGTTAGAGTGTACTCCTCTCTCTTAGACTAGGGGTTAGAGTGTACTACCTAGGAGTTAGTGTCTCACTGTCTCTCTTATAAATGCACTAACTAGACATGTTAGAGTGTACTACCTAGGGGTTAGAGTGTACTACCTAAGGGTTAGACTAGGGGTTAGAGTGTACTACCTAGGGGTTAGAGTGTACTAACTAGGGGTTAGAGTGTACTACCTAGGGGTTAGAGTGTACGAACGAGGGGTTAGACTAGGGGTTAGAGTGTACTACCTAGGGTTAGTTATGGTTATAAATGCACTAACTAGTTACTACCTAGGGGTTAGAGTGTACTAGGGGTTAGAGTGTACTACCTAAGGGTTAGACTAGGGGTTAGAGTGTACTACCTAGGGGTTAGAGTGTACTAACTAGGGGTTAGAGTGTACTACCTAGGGGTTAGACTAGGGGTTAGTGTACTACCTAGGGGTTAGAGTGTACTACCTAGGGGTTAGACTAGGGGTTAGTGTACTACCTAGGGGTTAGAGTGTACGAACGAGGGGTTAGACTAGGGGTTAGAGTGTACTACCTAGGGTTTAGAGTGTACTACCTAGGAGTTAGTGTCGGCCATGGTTATAAATGCACTAACTAGGTGTTTGAGTGCACTAACTAGGTGTTTGAGTGCACTAACTAGGGGTTTGAGTGTACTAACTGGGGTTTGAGTGTACTAACTGGGGTTTGAGTGTATGCCAGGGTTATATTTGGTACTAACTAGGGGTTAGAGTGTACTACCTAGGGGTTAGAGTGTACTACCTAGGGGTTAGACGAGGGGTTAGTGTACTACCTATGGGTTTGAGGGCTGAAAGTGTACTAACTAGGGGTGAAAGTGTAGGGCAGTGTTATATTTGGTACTAACTAGGGGTTAGAGTGTAGGCCAGGGTAATATTTGGTACTAAGGTGAATGCACCAATTTGTAAGTCGCTCTGGATAAGAGCGTCTGCTAAATGACTTAAATGTAAATGTACTAACTAGGGGTGAAAGTGTACTAACTAGGGGTTAGGGTGGGAGTACCCAGGTACAGACCTTCTACTAACTAGGGGTTAGGGTGGGAAGACCCAGGTATAGACCTTCTACAAACTACTTCACCCCCCCTCCCCTCTATCTCCCCTCTACTTCACCCCCCTCCCCTCTATCTCCCCTCTACTTCACCCCCCTCTATCTCCCCTCTACTTCACCTCCCCTCCCCACTCTCTCCCCTCTAATTCACCCCCCCCCATCTATTGCCCCTCCACTCCATCCCCCATACTTCCTTTTTCCTTCTATCAGAGCTCTGGCCAAGGACAGGGGTCATTAGGTCAAGCACCCTATAAGGATTAAGGATTCAGGCTCAACGTGTTTTATGGTGCAGAGTTGGTTTGATTTAACCTGGTCATGACTCAGGTCTGGTTACCTCTGATATGGAAATGGGAGTCTGGCTAGTTTCCGCCTTCTGATATTTAAGTGTGTGTGTGTGTGTGTGTGTGTGTGTGTGTGTGTGTGTGTGTGTGCGTGCGTGCGTGCGTGCGTGCGTGCGTGCGTGCGTGCGTGCGTGCGTGCGTGCGCACATCTGAGGTCATCAGAGGGGCGGGGCGCATAGCAACAGGAAGGTGTGTCGCCGTCGTAACGGGATAGCTGGCGTAACCATGGATACCGGACCAGGCTAAATCACGGAGTCGTTATGTCGTGATGAGGAGAACAATTACCTGTGTCTGATTGTCAGATCATTCCCGGAAGGTCAGCGCAGATGATTACAGAGCGGCCAATGACTTCAGAGTTGAGTTCAGTTCAGGGTCTGGTTTGGTCAGGCTACTATTTCAGTCCAACCCCTAGCTGCAATATTTTGTGGTTTTGGGGTGTGTGTGTGTGTGTGTGTGTGTGTGTGTGTGTGTGTGTGTGTGTGTGTGTGTGTGTGTGTGTGTGTGTGTGTGTGTGTGTGTGTGTGTGTGTGTGTGTGTGTGTGTGTTTGGCTACAGTATGTTGTGGTTTTGTTGACAGTTCAGATCCAAATATGCAGTGTGAATGTTGAAGGATTTACCAAAGTATAAAACATCTTTGTAGACAGACGGACTGCGATGAGTGATTATACATTAGATGGGATTATCTATTGTATCGCTCTGATTAGATGGAATCTGATGGATTGATGATAGATTTTAGAGTTTAGGGTAGAGTTTAGGGTAGAGTTTAGGGTAGAGTTTAGGGTAGAGTTTAGGTTAGAGTTTAGGGTAGAGTTTAGGGTAGAGTTTAGGGTAGAGTTTAGGGTAGAGTTTAGGGAGTAGAGTTTAGGGTAGAGTTTAGGGTAGAGTTTAGGTTAGAGTTTAGGGTAGAGTTTAGGGTAGAGTTTAGGGTAGAGTTTAGGGTAGAGTTTAGGGTAGAGTTTAGGGTAGAGTTTAGGGTAGAGTTTAGGGTAGAGTTTAGGGTAGAGTTTAGGGTAGAGTTTAGGGTAGAGTTTAGGGTAGAGTTTAGGGTAGAGTTTAGGGTAGAGTTTAGGTAGAGTTTAGGGTAAAGTTTAGGGTAGAGTTTAGGGTAGAGTTTAGGGTAAAGTTTAGGGTAGAGTTTAGGGTAGAGTTTAGGGTAGAGTTTAGGGTAGAGTTTAGGGTAGAGTTTAGGGTAGAGTTTAGGCAGATTGACAACAGACATTCTCCTCCTTTCCTCTTTATTTGGTCCTGATTTCAACTCTCCTTCCGTTGATCCTGGATCAACACACAGACAGACAGACAGAGAGATACGCAGACAGACAGACAGAGAGAGAGAGAGATACGCAGACAGACAGAGAGAGAGATACGCAGACAGACAGAGAGAGAGATACGCAGACAGACAGAGAGAGATATACGCAGACAGACAGAGGGAGAGATACGCAGACAGACAGAGAGAGAGATACGCAGACAGACAGAGAGAGATACGCAGACAGACAGAGAGAGAGATACGCAGACAGACAGACAGACAGACAGACAGACAGACAGACAGACAGACAGACAGACAGACAGACAGACAGACAGACAGACAGACAGACAGACAGACAGACAGAACCAGACAGAACCAGACAGACAGACATGCAGACAGACAGACACGCAGACAGACAGAACCAGACAGACAGACAGACAGACAGACAGACAGACAGACAGACAGACAGACAGACAGACAGACAGACAGACAGACAGAACCAAGTGAAAAATTGAACACACTCCAATAGTTTTAGAACACAACTACTCATTCAAGCATTTTTCTTTATTTTTTACTATTTTCTACATTGTAAAATAATAGTGAAGACATCAAAACTAAGAAATAACACATATGGAATCATGTAGTAACCAAAAAAAGTGTTAAACAAATCAAAATATATTTGAGATTCCTCAAAAGTAGCCACCCTTTGCCATGATGACAGCTTTGCACAGTCTTGGCATTCTCTCAACCAGATTCATTAGGTAGTCACCTGGAATGAATTTCAATTAACTTCTTGCGTCGAGCCATCCCGGATCCGGTATCATGACTACAGCCTCAAGCTCATTACCATAACGCAACGTTAACTATTTATGAAAATCGCAAATGAAATGATATCAATATGCTCGCTCTCAAGCTTAGCCTTTTGTTAACAACACTGTCATCTCAGATTTTCAAAAATATGCTTCTCAACCATAGCAAAACAAGCATTTGTGTAACAGTATTGATAGCTATTGATAGCTAGCGTTAGCATTTAGCGTTAGCATTCAGCAGGCAACATTTTCACAAAAACCAGAAAACCATTCAAATAAAATCATTTACCTTTGAAGAACTTCGGATGTTTTCAATGAGGAGACTCTCAGTTAGATAGCAAATGTTCCGTTTTTCCTGAACGATTATTTGTGCAGGAGAAATCGGTCCGTTTTCTGCGTCATGTTTGGCTACCAAAGAAATACGAAAATTCATTCACCAAAACGCCAAAAAATTTTCCACGTTAACTCCATAATATAGACTGAAACATGGTAAATGTTGTTTAGAATCAATCCTCAAGGTGTTTTTCACATATCTCTTCATGATATATCACTCCTGGAAGTCTCCTCTCTGTCTCAATCACATGGATGAATGCGAGCAGCTTGGAGATTACGCAACAATTTCAACAAAGGACACCGGGCGGACACCTGGTAAATGTAGCCTCTTATGGCCAATCTTCCAATGATATGCCTACAAATACGTCACAATGCTGCAGACAACTTGGAGAAACGATAGAAAGGGCAGGCTCATTACTGGCGCTTTCACAGCCATATAAGGAGAGAATGAAAAACAGAGCATCAAAAATCCTACTCATTTCCTGTTTGAAGTTTCATCTTGGTTTCGCCTGTAGCATCAGTTCTGGGGCACTCACAGATAATATCTTTGCAGTTTTGGAAACGTCAGAGTGTTTTCTTTCCAAAGCTGTCAATTATATACATAGTCGAGCATCTTTTTGTGACAAAATATTGCGCTCAAAACGGGCACGTTTTTTTAACCAATAATGAAATAGCGCCCCCATAGGTTGAATAGGTTAACAGGTGTGCCTTCTTAAAAGTCAATTTTTTGGAATTTATTTCCTTCTTAATAAAGCGTTTGAGCGTTTGAGCCAATCAGTGACAAGGTGGGGTCCAGAACATAGCCCCATTTGTTAAACCAAGTACATATTATTGTTTTACTTATTGGTTACAACATACTTCTGTATTTGTTATTTCATAGTTTTGATGTCTTCACTCTTATGCTACAATGTAGAAAATAGTAAAAATACAGAAAAATACTAAACAAAACGTTTGACCCAAGTAACAAAGTAATTTAAAGGCAATGCAACCAAATACTAATTTGAGAGTATGTAAACTTCTGACCCACTGGGAATGTGATAAAAGAAATAAAAGCTGAAATAAATCATTCTCTACTATTATTCTGACATTTCACATTCTTATAATAAAGTGGTGATCTTAACTGACCTAAAGCAATACATTTTTAATAGGATTGAATGTCAGGAATTGTGAAAATCTGAGTTTAAATGTATTTTGGGTAAGGTGTATGTAAACGTCCGACTTCAACTGTAGGTCTGTGTGTATTATTGATTGTTTTTATTAATTAGTTCCCTCAAATAATCTATATCCCTTACCCCCTTCTCCCCCTTCTCCTCTCTCTCTCTCTCTCTCTCTCTCTCTCTCTCTCTCTCTCTCTGTCTCTCTGTCTCTCTCTCTCTCTCTCTCTCTCTCTCTCTCTCTCTCTCTCTCTGTCTCTCTCTCTCTCTCTCTCTCTCTCTCTCTCTCTCTCTCTCTCTCTCTCTCTCTCTCTCTCTCTCTCTCTCTCTCTCTCTGGTCTATTTTAGCTAAGTCATCAAATTGAACTTGAGGAATTTTTCTCCCTTGCAATCATCTGAATGTTGTTTGGCATTCACACTTCTGGAGCGCAGGGGAACATTTTTGAAATTCTTGTCGTCCCGTCAGTCTCAACACAATTAAGGGATTTGGTGTGTCCAAAATATCATATCACAAATGTTCTACTTTTTGACATTATTTTATGTTTTTTTATTAACAAAAGTTCTAAATATGCTTTGAGTCTGACCCAATGTGTGGGAATACATACACCACATGACCTAAAGTATGTGGACACCTGCTGGTACAACATCTCATTCCAATGGTGGTCCCTCCCTTAACAGCCTCCACTCTTCTGGGAAGGTTTTCCACTAGATGTTGGAACATTGCTGCTATAACAGCCTCCACTGTTCTGGGAAGGCTTTCCACTAGATGTTGGAACATTGCTGCTATAACAGCCTCCACTAGTCTGGGAAGACTTTCCACTAGATGTTGGAACATTGCTGCTATGACAGCCTCCACTCTTCTGGGAAGGCTTTACACTAGATGTTGGAACATTGCTGCTATAACAGCCTCCACTCTTCTGGGAAGGCTTTCCACTAGATGTTGGAACATTGCTGCTATAACAGCCTCCACTCTTCATTGGGAAGCCTCCACTCGCTTTTCCACTAGATGTTGGAACATTGCTGCTATAACTGCCTCCTCTCTTCTGGGAAGGCTTTCCACTAGATGTAGGAACATTGCTGCTATAACAGCCTCCACTCTTCTGGGAAGGATTTCCACTAGATGTTGGAACATTGCTGCTATAACAGCCTCCACTCTTCTGGGAAGGTTTTCCACTAGATGTTGGAACATTGCTGCTATAACAGCCTCCACTGTTCTGGGAAGGCTTTCCACTAGATGTTGGAACATTGCTGCTATAACAGCCTCCACTAGTCTGGGAAGACTTTCCACTAGATGTTGGAACATTGCTGCTATGACAGCCTCCACTCTTCTGGGAAGGCTTTACACTAGATGTTGGAACATTGCTGCTATAACAGCCTCCACTCTTCTGGGAAGGCTTTCCACTAGATGTTGGAACATTGCTGCTATAACAGTCTCCACTCTTCTGGGAAGGCTTTCCACTAGATGTAGGAACATTGCTGCTATAACAGCCTCCACTGCTATAACAGCCTCCACTCTCTGGGAAGGCTTTCCACTAGATGTTGGAACATTGCTGCTATAACTGCCTCCTCTCTTCTGGGAAGGCTTTCCACTAGATGTAGGAACATTGCTGCTATAACAGCCTCCACTCTTCTGGGAAGGATTTCCACTAGATGTTGGAACATTGCTGCTATAACAGTCTCCACTCGTCTGGGAAGGCTTTCCACTAGATGTAGGAACATTGCTGCTATAACAGCCTCCACTCTTCTGGGAAGGCTTTCCACTAGATGTAGGAACATTGCTGCTATAACAGCCTCCACTCTTCTGGGAAGGCTTTCCACTAGATGTTGGAACATTGCTGCTATAACAGTCTCCACTCGTCTGGGAAGGCTTTCCACTAGATGTTGGAACATTGCTGCTATAACAGCCTCCACTCTTCTGGGAAGGCTTTCCACTAGATGTAGGAACATTGCTGCTATAACAGCCTCCACTCTTCTGGGAAGGCTTTCCACTAGATGTTGGAACATTGCTGCTATAACAGTCTCCACTCGTCTGGGAAGGCTTTCCACTAGATGTAGGAACATTGCTGCTATAACAGCCTCCACTCTTCTGGGAAGGCTTTCCACTAGATGTAGGAACATTGCTGCTATAACAGCCTCCTCTCTTCTGGGAAGGCTCATCCAATTGGCGACAGATTTTCATGTGAATATTGTAAAAAGCTACATAAAAACAATATTCACATTTTTCTACCAGATATGTGTTTACATCAAATTCACTTGTTGTGTGATGACGTAGTGCACATAAAGCAATACTTTTGCAGTTCAATTCTCATCTATCGAATAAAATATACAAGTTAATAAATAGGTTTCCATCTACTATTGTGGACAAAAGCAAGTTTATTTAAAATTTGTCAAACTGAGGCATGGATCATCATGCCTGAAGAATCTAAGCTCATGAAGTTGATCATAATTGATTTAATCTAATACATTGTTTTGGTTTCCGAGTCGTAGTGATAACCCAATAACACTGATTCATGACATCAGAAAGTATTCAGACCCCTTGACTTTTTAGAACATTTTGTTACATTACAACCTTGTTCTACAATGGATTAAATACATGTTTTCCCTCTTCAATCTACACACAATGACAAAGCGAAAACATTTTGTTATACATTTTGCAAATGTATTAACATGTTTAAACATAAAAATAAAACCCAGAAATACCTTATTTGCATAAGTAATCACACCATTTCCTTTGAGAATCTAAATTGAGGTCAAGTACATCCTGTTTCCATTGATCATCCTTGAGATGTTTCTCAAACTTGATTGGAGTCCACCTGTGGTAAATTACATTGATTGGTAATGATTTGGAGAGGCACACACCTTTCAGAGAGGTAACCAATAACCCGATGGTCGCTTTGACATAGCTCCAGAGTTACTCTGTGGAGATGGGTGAACCTTCCAGAAGGACAACCATCTCTGCAGCACTCCACCAAGCACGACAACCCACTTGGAGTTTGCCAAAAGGCACCCAAAGACTCTCAGACCATGAGAAACAAGATTCTCTGGTCTGATGAAACCAAGATTGAACTCTTATGCCTGAATGCCAAGCGTCACATCTGGAGGAAACCTGGCACCATCCCTATGGTGAAGCATGGTGGTGGCAGCATCATGCTGTGGGGATGTTTTTCAGTGGCAGGGACTGGGAGACTAGTCAGGATCGAGGGAAAGATGAACGAAGCAATGTACAGAGAGATCCTTGATGAAAATCTGCTCCAGAGCGCTCAGGACCTCAGACTGGGTTGAAGTTTCACCTTCCAACAGGACAACGACCCTAAGCACACAGCCAAGATAATGCAGGAGTGGCTTCTGGACAAGTCTCTGAATATCCTTGATTGGCCCAGCCAGAGCTCAGACTTGAACGGAATTGAACATCTCTGGAGAGACCTGAAAATAGCTGTGCAGCGACGCTCCCCATCCAACCTGACAGACCTTGAGAGGATCTGCAGAGAAGAATGGGACAAATTTCCCAAATACAGGTGTGCCAAGCTTGTAGCGTCAAACCCAAGAAGACTCGAGGCTGAAATCGCTGCCAAAGGTGCTTCAACAAAGGACTGAGTAAAGGGTCTGAATACTTATGTAAATGTGATATTGAAGCAATAATACACGAGGCCATGCGCTATAACATTTTTATCACGGCTGTGATGTGGTCATAGCGACAAGGCAAGGCAGTGAGTATTATTGGTTTCATACAGCATTAAAACAATCTAGATTATTTCCCCAAACGATCCATTTTTAAACGAAACACGATGCTAATTCACTAACACTGGTTGTCAAGTGACATGTTAGGCGTTCTCTGGTCGTTAGCTCTATTCGTATTGATGTAGAGCAAAACTACACTGGTTGTCAAGTGACATGTTAGGCGTTCTCTGGTCGTTAGCTCTGTTCGTATTGATGTAGAGCAAAACTACACTGGTTGTCAAGTGACATGTTAGGCGTTCTCTGGTCGTTAGCTCTATTCGTATTGATGTAGAGCAAAATTACACTGGTTGTCAAGTGACATGTTAGGCGTTCTCTGGTCGTTAGCTCTATTCGTATTGATGTAGAGTAAAACTACACTGGTTGTCAAGTGACATGTTAGGGCGTTCTCTGGTCGTTAGCTCTATTCGTATTGATGTAGAGCAAAACTACACTGGTTGTCAAGTGACATGTTAGGCGTTCTCTGGTCGTTAGCTCTATTCGTATTGATGTAGAGCAAAACTACACTGGTTGTCAAGTGACATGTTAGGCGTTCTCTGGTCGTTAGCTCTATTCGTATTGATGTAGAGCAAAACTACACTGGTTGTCAAGTGACATGTTAGGCGTTCTCTGGTCGTTAGCTCTATTCGTATTGATGTAGAGTAAAACTACACTGGTTGTCAAGTGACATGTTAGGCGTTCTCTGGTCGTTAGCTCTATTCGTATTGATGTAGAGCAAAACTACACTGGTTGTCAAGTGACATGTTAGGCGTTCTCTGGTCGTTAGCTCTGTTCGTATTGATGTAGAGCAAAACTACACTGGTTGTCAAGTGACATGTTAGGCGTTCTCTGGTCGTTAGCTCTATTCGTATTGATGTAGAGCAAAATTACACTGGTTGTCAAGTGACATGTTAGGCGTTCTCTGGTCGTTAGCTCTATTCGTATTGATGTAGAGTAAAACTACACTGGTTGTCAAGTGACATGTTAGGCGTTCTCTGGTCGTTAGCTCTATTCGTATTGATGTAGAGCAAAACTACACTGGTTGTCAAGATGACATGTTGTCAAGTGACATGTTAGGCGTTCTCTGGTCGTTAGCTCTATTCGTATTGATGTAGAGCAAAACTACACTGGTTGTCAAGTGACATGTTAGGCGTTCTCTGGTCGTTAGCTCTATTCGTATTGATGTAGAGCAAAACTACACTGGTTGTCAAGTGACATGTTAGGCGTTCTCTGGTCGTTAGCTCTATTCGTATTGATGTAGAGTAAAACTACACTGGTTGTCAAGTGACATGTTAGGCGTTCTCTGGTCGTTAGCTCTATTCGTATTGATGTAGAGCAAAACTACACTGGTTGTCAAGTGACATGTTAGGCGTTCTCTGGTCGTTAGCTCTGTTCGTATTGATGTAGAGCAAAACTACACTGGTTGTCAAGTGACATGTTAGGCGTTCTCTGGTCGTTAGCGTTAGCTCTATTCGTATTGATGTAGAAAAACTACACTGGTTGTCAAGTGACATGTTAGGCGTTCTCTGGTCATTAGCTCTATTCGTATTGATGTAGAGCAAAACTACACTGGTTGTCAAGTGACATGTTAGGCGTTCTCTGGTCGTTAGCTCTGTTCGTATTGATGTAGAGCAAAACTACACTGGTTGTCAAGTGACATGTTAGGCGTTCTCTGGTCGTTAGCGTTAGCTCTATTCGTATTGATGTAGAGTAAAACTACACTGGTTGTCAAGTGACATGTTAGGCGTTCTCTGGTCGTTAGCTCTGTTCGTATTGATGTAGAGCAAAACTACACTGGTTGTCAAGTGACATGTTAGGCGTTCTCTGGTCGTTAGCGTTAGCTCTATTCGTATTGATGTAGAGTAAAATTACACTGGTTGTCAAGTGACATGTTAGGCGTTCTCTGGTCGTTAGCTCTATTCGTATTGATGTAGAGCAAAACTACACTGGTTGTCAAGTGACATGTTAGGCGTTCTCTGGTCGTTAGCTCTGTTCGTATTGATGTAGAGCAAAACTACACTGGTTGTCAAGTGACATGTTAGGCGTTCTCTGGTCGTTAGCTCTATTCGTATTGATGTAGAGCAAAATTACACTGGTTGTCAAGTGACATGTTAGGCGTTCTCTGGTCGTTAGCTCTATTCGTATTGATGTAGAGCAAAATTACACTGGTTGTCAAGTGACATGTTAGGCGTTCTCTGGTCGTTAGCTCTATTCGTATTGATGTAGAGCAAAACTACACTGGTTGTCAAGTGACATGTTAGGCGTTCTCTGGTCGTTAGCTCTGTTCGTATTGATGTAGAGCAAAACTACACTGGTTGTCAAGTGACATGTTAGGCGTTCTCTGGTCGTTAGCTCTATTCGTATTGATGTAGAGCAAAATTACACTGGTTGTCAAGTGACATGTTAGGCGTTCTCTGGTCGTTAGCTCTATTCGTATTGATGTAGAGTAAAACTACACTGGTTGTCAAGTGACATGTTAGGGCGTTCTCTGGTCGTTAGCTCTATTCGTATTGATGTAGAGCAAAACTACACTGGTTGTCAAGTGACATGTTAGGCGTTCTCTGGTCGTTAGCTCTATTCGTATTGATGTAGAGCAAAACTACACTGGTTGTCAAGTGACATGTTAGGCGTTCTCTGGTCGTTAGCTCTATTCGTATTGATGTAGAGCAAAACTACACTGGTTGTCAAGTGACATGTTAGGCGTTCTCTGGTCGATAGCTCTATTCGTATTGATGTAGAGTAAAACTACACTGGTTGTCAAGTGACATGTTAGGCGTTCTCTGGTCGTTAGCTCTATTCGTATTGATGTAGAGCAAAACTACACTGGTTGTCAAGTGACATGTTAGGCGTTCTCTGGTCGTTAGCTCTGTTCGTATTGATGTAGAGCAAAACTACACTGGTTGTCAAGTGACATGTTAGGCGTTCTCTGGTCGTTAGCTCTATTCGTATTGATGTAGAGCAAAATTACACTGGTTGTCAAGTGACATGTTAGGCGTTCTCTGGTCGTTAGCTCTATTCGTATTGATGTAGAGTAAAACTACACTGGTTGTCAAGTGACATGTTAGGCGTTCTCTGGTCGTTAGCTCTATTCGTATTGATGTAGAGCAAAACTACACTGGTTGTCAAGTGACATGTTAGGCGTTCTCTGGTCGTTAGCTCTATTCGTATTGATGTAGAGCAAAACTACACTGGTTGTCAAGTGACATGTTAGGCGTTCTCTGGTCGTTAGCTCTATTCGTATTGATGTAGAGCAAAACTACACTGGTTGTCAAGTGACATGTTAGGCGTTCTCTGGTCGTTAGCTCTATTCGTATTGATGTAGAGTAAAACTACACTGGTTGTCAAGTGACATGTTAGGCGTTCTCTGGTCGTTAGCTCTATTCGTATTGATGTAGAGCAAAACTACACTGGTTGTCAAGTGACATGTTAGGCGTTCTCTGGTCGTTAGCTCTGTTCGTATTGATGTAGAGCAAAACTACACTGGTTGTCAAGTGACATGTTAGGCGTTCTCTGGTCGTTAGCGTTAGCTCTATTCGTATTGATGTAGAGTAAAACTACACTGGTTGTCAAGTGACATGTTAGGCGTTCTCTGGTCATTAGCTCTATTCGTATTGATGTAGAGCAAAACTACACTGGTTGTCAAGTGACATGTTAGGCGTTCTCTGGTCGTTAGCTCTGTTCGTATTGATGTAGAGCAAAACTACACTGGTTGTCAAGTGACATGTTAGGCGTTCTCTGGTCGTTAGCGTTAGCTCTATTCGTATTGATGTAGAGTAAAACTACACTGGTTGTCAAGTGACATGTTAGGCGTTCTCTGGTCGTTAGCTCTGTTCGTATTGATGTAGAGCAAAACTACACTGGTTGTCAAGTGACATGTTAGGCGTTCTCTGGTCGTTAGCGTTAGCTCTATTCGTATTGATGTAGAGTAAAATTACACTGGTTGTCAAGTGACATGTTAGGCGTTCTCTGGTCGTTAGCTCTATTCGTATTGATGTAGAGCAAAACTACACTGGTTGTCAAGTGACATGTTAGGCGTTCTCTGGTCGTTAGCTCTGTTCGTATTGATGTAGAGCAAAACTACACTGGTTGTCAAGTGACATGTTAGGCGTTCTCTGGTCGTTAGCTCTATTCGTATTGATGTAGAGCAAAATTACACTGGTTGTCAAGTGACATGTTAGGCGTTCTCTGGTCGTTAGCTCTATTCGTATTGATGTAGAGCAAAATTACACTGGTTGTCAAGTGACATGTTAGGCGTTCTCTGGTCGTTAGCTCTATTCGTATTGATGTAGAGCAAAACTACACTGGTTGTCAAGTGACATGTTAGGCGTTCTCTGGTCGTTAGCTCTATTCGTATTGATGTAGAGTAAAATTACACTGGTTGTCAAGTGACATGTTAGGCGTTCTCTGGTCGTTAGCTCTATTCGTATTGATGTAGAGCAAAACTACACTGGTTGTCAAGTGACATGTTAGGCGCTCTCTGGTCGTTAGCTCTGTTCGTATTGATGTAGAGCAAAACTACACTGGTTGTCAAGTGACATGTTAGGCGTTCTCTGGTCGTTAGCTCTATTCGTATTGATGTAGAGCAAAACTACACTGGTTCATAGTTCTAGAACCTTGGTTTCCAGGGACGCTGTCCATGGTTCTGAAAACAGTCTGGTCTATGTATAGGAACGTTGAATGTCTGAATCGAAACATTGTATAGACGTACTGTCCATGGTTCTGAAAACAGTCTGGTCTATGTATAGGAACGTTGAATGTCTGAATCGAAACATTGTATATACGTCCATGGTTCTGAAAACAGTGCTGAAACATTGTAGCGAAGACATTGAGACTTCAGAATAGAAACCACAATGAGGTGGGGGAGGAGGAGTGGGGGGAAGAGGGGAAGAGACCAGGCAGAGTTCAGTTTTCATACATATGCAGCCGCAACATTTATCTCGGTCTCTTTCCTCTTTCTATTACCCATGAGTCTGGTTTCAGTTTGTGGTTTCCTTCGTTGACTCTTCGGCCAAAGTGCAACTGCCAATCAAACCACACCTTATTCAGTAATCCTCTAAGAGCAGGATTTTAAGGTCCTGCTGTGTTATAGCTGGGTGGTAGCATGGATCTGTCCCTGCCCTTCCTTCTCAGCTGTTTTATGATACCAGCAAAGACATTGTTTGCGTACAGGAAGTCAGTATCGCTCATCAGGCACCAAGACCGGCTCAGTGGCGGTGTAGGCCGCAGTCCAGCGAAGCTGCTGGTTCCCTTATCGGTCTCCGTTAGCAGTCCTTGCAGTGGCGTAGAAACTCGGGAGGATATTACCCAGGATCCTGTTGTGAAACAGTTGCGAGATCGATATTTATCGCCTTTTCTGACAGGCATTCCAGAAAGCACTTCAACGCCCAGTCGGTTTGTCTTCATGTAGCTTTTACATTTCTCTCCTTTTCTATGTTGTCTGTCGCAGCTGATTTCTGCACGTCTAATGTTAACACTAGACTCAGGTTGCCGGTCCATCTATAATGTTAACACTAGACTCAGGTTGCTGGTCCATCTATAATGTTAACACTAGACTCAGGTTGCTGGTCCATCTATAATGTTAACACTAGACTCAGGTTGCTGGTCCATCTATAATGTTAACATTAGACTCAGGTTGCTGGTCCATCTATAATGTTAACACTAGACTCAGGTTGCCGGTCCATCTATAATGTTAACACTAGACTCAGGTTGCCGGTCCATCTATAATGTTAACACTAGACTCAAGTTGCTGGTCCATCTATAATGTTAACATTAGACTCAGGTTGCAGGTCCATATCTATAATGTTAACACTAGACTCAGGTTGCTGGTCCATCTATAATGTTAACACTAGACTCAGGTTGCTGGTCCATCTATAATGTTAACACTAGACTCAGGTTGCTGGTCCATCTATAATGTTAACACTAGACTCAGGTTGCTGGTCCATCTATAATGTTAACACTAGACTCAAGTTGCTGGTCCATCTATAATGTTAACATTAGACTCAGGTTGCAGGTCCATATCTATAATGTTAACACTAGACTCCCCCTTGTCCCCCCGTCCTCCTCTCCCACTTCCTCCTCTCCTCCTGTCCCCCCATCCTCCTCTCCCACTTCCTCCTCTCCTCCTGTCCCCCCGTCCTCCTCTCCCACTTCCTCCTCTCCTCCTGTCCCCCCATCCTCCTCTCCCACTTCCTCCTCTCCTCCTGTCCCCCCATCCTCCTCTCCCACTTCCTCCACTCCTCCTGTCCCCCCCCGTCCTCCTCTCCCACTTCCTCCACTCCTCCTGTCCCCCATCCTCCTCTCCCACTTCCTCCACTCCTCCTGTCCCCCATCCTCCTCTCCCACTTCCTCCACTCCTCCTGTCCCCCGTCCTCCTCTCTCTCACTTCCTCCTCTCCTCCTGTCCCCCGTCCTCCTCTCCCACTTCCTCCTCTCCTCCTGTCCCCCATCCTCCTCTCCTCTTGTCCCCCCGTCCTCCTGTTAAAGTAGAAAAGCGAAAATAAATAAGCATAAATATGGGTTGTATTTACAATGATTTTTGTTCTTCACTGGTTGACCTTTTCTTGTGGCAACAGGTCACACATCTTGCTGCTGTGATGTCACACTGTGGTATTTCACCCAGTAGATATGGGAGTTTATCGAAATTGGACTTGTTTTCGAATTCTTTGTGGATCTGTGTAATCTGAGGGAAATATGTATCTCTAACATGGTCATACGTTGGACAGGAGGTTAGGATGTGCAGCTCAGTTTCCACCTCAATTTGTGGGCAGTGAGCACATAGCCTGTCTTCTCTTGAGAGCCATGTCTGCCTACGGCGGCCTTTCTCAATAGCAAGGCTATGCTCACTGAGTCTGTACATAGTCAAAGCTTTCCTTAAGTTTGGGTCAATCACAGTGGTCAGGTATTCTGCCACTGTGTACTCTCTGTGTAGGGCCAGATAGCATTCTAGTTTGCTCTGTTTTTTTTGTTAATTCTTTCCAATGTGTCAAGTAATTATCTTTTTGTTTTCTCATGATTTGGTTGGGTCTAATTGTGTTGCTGTCCTGGGGCTCTGTGGGGTCTGTTTGTGTTTGTGAACAGAGTCCCAGGAACAGCTTGCTTCGTTAGGGGACTCTTCTCCAGGTTCATCTCTCTGTAGGTGATGGCTTTGTTATGGAAGGTTTGGGAATCGCTTCCTTTTAGGTGGTTGTAGATTTTAACAGCTCTTTTCTGGATTTTGATAATTAGTGGGTATCAGCCTAATTCTGCTCTGCATGCATTAGTTGGTGTTCGACGTTGTACTCGGAGGATATTTTTGCAGAATTCTGCGTGCAGTGTCTCAATTTGGTGTTTGTCCCATGTAGCGAATTGCTGGTTGGTGAGCGGACCCCAGACCTCACAACCGTAAAGGACTAAGGGTTCTACAACTGATTCAAGTATTTTTACCCAAATCCTAATTGGTATGTCGATTATATGTTCCTTTTGATGGCATAGAATGCCCTTCTTCTCTCTCTCTCTCTCTCTCTCTCTCTCTCTCTCTCTCTCTCTCTCTCTCTCTCTCTCTCTCTCTCTCTCTCTCTCTCTCTCTCTCTCTCTCTCTCTCTCTGTCTCACTGTCTCTCTCTCTCTCTCTCTCTCTCTCTCTCTCTCTCTCTCTCTCTCTCTCTCTCTCTCTCTCTCTCTCTCTCTCTCTCTCTCTCTCTCCTCTCTCTCTCCTTCTCTCTCTCACCTTCTCTCTCTCACCTTCTCTCTCTCTCTCTCTCTCTCTCTCTCTCTCTCTCTCTCTCTCTCTCTCTCTCTCTCTCTCTCTCTCTCTCTCTCTCTCTCTCTCTCTCTCTCTCTCTCTCTCTCTCTCTCTCTCTCTCTCTCTCTCTCTCTCTCTCTCCCTCTCTCTCTCTCTCTCTCTCTCTCTCTCTCTCTCTCTCTCTCTAGTCTCAGCCCCCACCTAGTGCACTAGTCTCAGCCCCGTAGTGGACTAGTCTCAGCCCCCGTAGTGGACTAGTCTCAGCCCCCGTAGTGGACTAGTCTCAGCCCCCCGTAGTGGACTAGTCTTAGCCCCCCGTAGTGGACTAGTCTCAGCCCCCATAGTGGACTAGTCTCAGCCCCCCGTAGTGGACTAGTCTCAGCCCCACGTAGTGGACTAGACTCAGCCTCCCGTAGTGGACTAGTCTCAGCCCCCCGTAGTGGACTAGTCTCAGCCCCCCGTAGTGGACTAGACTCAGCCTCTGTAGTGGACTAGGATTTTATTTCTCATTTTGTCTGTCATAGTTGAAGTGTACCTATTATGAAAATTACAGGCCTCTCTCATATTTTTAAGTGGGAGAACTTGCACAATTGGTGGCTGACTAAATACTTTTTTGCCCCACTGAGTGTATATATATATATATATATTATCAGAATCTTTAGATCATTAGGTCTGTAAACATTTGAGGGAGTTTCTTTTTATTAAAAAAAAAATGTTTTGACAAGGAAAATTAACTTTGATTTAGGTTATGCTGGTCTGTGTTTTAGGTCATGCTGGTCTGTGTTTTAGGTAATGCTGGTCTGTGTTTTAGGTAATGCTGGTCTGTGTTTTAGGTAATGCTGGTCTGTGTTTTAGGCAATGCTGGTCTGTGTTTTAGGTAATGCTGGTCTGTGTTTTAGGTAATGCTGGTCTGTGTTTTAGGTAATGCTGGTCTGTGTTTTAGGTAATGCTGGTCTGTGTTTTAGGCAATGCTGGTCTGTGTTTTAGGTAATGCTGGTGTGTGTTTTAGGTAATGCTGGTCTGTGTTTTAGGTTATGATGGTCTGTGTGTTAGGTAATGCTGGTGTGTGTTTCAGGTAATGCTGGTCTGTGTTTTAGGTAATGCTGGTGTGTGATTTAGGTAATGCTGGTGTGTGTTTTAGGTAATGCTGGTCTGTGTTTTAGGTAATGCTGGTCTGTGTGTTAGGTAATGCTGGTGTGTGTTTTAGGTAATTCTGGTGTGTGTTTTAGGTAATGCTGGTGTGTGTTTTAGGTAATGCTGGTGTGTGTTTTAGGTAATGCTGGTCTGTGTTTTAGGTAATGCTGGTCTGTGTTTTAGGTAATGCTGGTCTGTGTTTTAGGTTATGCTGGTGTGTGTTTTAGGTAATGCTGGTCTGTGTTTTAGGTAATGCTGGTGTGTGTTTTAGGTAATGCTGGTCTGTGTTTTAGGTTATGATGGTCTGTGTGTTAGGTAATGCTGGTCTGTGTTTTAGGTTATGATGGTCTGTGTTTTAGGTAATGCTGGTCTGTGTTTTAGGTAATGCTGGTCTGTGTTTTAGGTAATGCTGGTCTGTGTTTTAGATTATTGTGTGATTATAACAGATGTCTGTGTGTGTGTGTGTGTGTGTGTGTGTGTGTGTGTGTGTGTGTGTGTGTGTGTGTGTGTGTGTGTGTGTGTGTGTGTGTGTGTGTGTGTGTGTGTGTGTGTGTGTGATTATAACAGATGTGTGTGTGTGTGTGTGTATGATTATAACAGATGTGTGTGTGTGTGATTATAACAGATGTGTGTGTGTGATTATAACAGATGTGTGGGTGTGTGATTATAATAGGTGTGTGTGTGTGTGTGTGTGTGTGTGTGTGTGTGTGTGTGTGTGTGTGTGTGTGTGTGTGTGTGTGTGTGTGTGTGTGTGTGTGTGTGTGTGTGTGTGTGTGTGTGTGTGTGTGTGTGTGTGTGTGTGTGTGTGTGCGTATTTATACCCAGTCCCATTGATGAATGGAGGTGATTATATATTCTGAGTCACGATGGAAACTACCACTGTTTATTGTTTAATCACCACAGCGCTGAGTGTGTGTTGCTCTCTCTAATCATCGTTGATAGTGTGGTCACTGGTCTGACTAGGCCCCTAGATGAAACACACACCCTCTCTCCTTCCTTTCTTCCTCGGAAGGCGGATGGCTGTTAGACGACTAAGACCGGAAGACACACACACACACACACACACACACACACACACACACACACACACACACACACACACACACACACACACACACACACACACACACACACACACACACACACACACACACACACACACACACACACACACACACACACACACACACACACACACACACACCTGCTATTCTAGCGGTTCGTGTGTGTTCATGCAGTTCTCTCTCTTCCTCACCTAAACTGTACCTGAAGTGACCCTGATAGCAGACTTTGTTCCGGGAGACGAGGGAGGAAGGAGCGAAAAAAGAAGGGGAAAGACGAAGGGGTGAACAGTTTGTTTGAAGGGGTGAACAGTTTGTTTGAAGGGGTGAACAGTTTGTTTGAAGGGGTGAACAGTTTGTTTGAAGGGGTGAACAGTTTGTTTGAAGGGGTGAACAGTTTGTTTGAAGGGGTGAACAGTTTGTTTGAAGGGGTGAACAGTTCGTTTGAAGGGGTGAACAGTTTGTTTGAAGGGGTGAACAGTTCGTTTGAAGGGGTGAACAGTTTGTTTGAAGGGGTGAACAGTTTGTTTGAAGGGGTGAACAGTTTGTTTGAAGGGGTGAACAGTTTGTTTGAAGGGGTGAACAGTTTGTTTGAAGGGGTGAACAGTTTGTTTGAAGGGGTGAACAGTTTGTTTGAAGGGGTGAACAGTTTGTTCGAAGGGGTGAACAGTTCGTTCGAAGGGGTGAACAGTTTGTTCGAAGTGGTGAACAGTTTGTTCGAAGGGGTGAACAGTTCGTTCGAAGGGGTGAACAGTTCGTTCGAAGGGGTGAACAGTTTGTTCGAAGGGGTGAACAGTTTGTTTGAAGGGGTGAACAGTTTGTTTGAAGGGGTGAACAGTTTGTTTGAAGGGGTGAACAGTTTGTTTGAAGGGGTGAACAGTTTGTTTGAAGGGGTGGGCCATATCAGTTCTGTTATACTCACAGATGTCATTTTAACAGTTTTCGAGACTTTAGAGTGTTTTCTATCCAAATCCACCAATTATATGCATATCCTAGCTCCTGGGCCTGAGTAACGGGCAGTTTACTTTGGGCACACTTTTCATCCGGACGTGAAAATAATGCCCGCTACGCCAGAGAGGTTAACAAACAGCTGCAGAATGGCGGGCAAGGAATATGCCAATCCTAAATATTTGAAAAACGAAAAGCATTGTATTTGGGATAAATCATTCACTAAACCCTAAACCTCAACTAAATCTTAACGTGGAAATTATGCAAGTTGAGGTGACTAAACTGTTTTCAGTTACCCTGGATTGTAACTGTCATGGTCAAAACATATTTATGCAACAGTAGAGAAGAGAGAGGGAGAAGTCTGTCCATATTAAAGTGATGCTCTGCCTTTTAAACTACTAGCACACAGCTCAGATACTCATACATACCCCACAAGACACGCCACCAGAGGTCTCTTCACAGTCCCCAAGTCCAGAACAGACTATGGGAGGCGCACAGTACTACATAGAGCCATGACTACATGGAACTCTATTCCACAGTACTACATAGAGACATGACTACATGGAACTCTATTCCACAGTACTACATAGAGCCATGACTACATGGAACTCTATTCCACAGTACCACATAGAGCCATGACTACATGGAACTCTATTCCACAGTACTACATAGAGCCATGACTACATGGAACTCTATTCCACAGTACCACATAGAGCCATGACTACATGGAACTCTATTCCACAGTACCACATAGAGCCATGACTACATGGAACTCTATTCCACAGTACCACATAGAGCCGTGACTACATGGAACTCTATTCCACAGTACTACATAAAGCCATGACTACATGGAACTCTATTCCACATCAGGTAACTGATGCAGCATTTCATCAGCAAATCAATCAGATTTATAAAACAGGTTAAAATAAACCTTATGCAGGGACTGTGAGGAGACCCAGTCTACACAAGTACACATGGATGTGGTGTTGTAGATATGTGGTAGTAGAGTAGTGGTCTGAGGGAACACACTTAATGTATTGTAGATATGTGGTAGTAGAGTAGTGGTCTGAGGGAACACAATTAATGTATTGTAAAGTAGTGGTCTGAGGGAACACACTTAATGTATTGTAAAGTAGTGGTTTGAGGGAACACACTTAATGTATTGTAGATATGTGGTCTGAGGGAACACACTTAATGTATTGTAGAATAGTGGTCTGAGGGAACACACTTAATGTATTGTAGAGTAGTGGTCTGAGGGAACACACTTAATGTGTTGTAGATATGTGGTCTGAGGGAACACACTTAATGTATTGTAGATATGTGGTAGAGGGAACACACTAATGTATTGGTAGTAGAGTAGTGGTCTGAGGGAACACACTTAATGTATTGTAAAGTAGTGGTCTGAGGGAACACACTTAATGTATTGTAGATATGTGGTAGTAGAGTAGTGGTCTGAGGGAACACACTTAATGTATTGTAGAAGTAGTGGTCTGAGGGAACACACTTAATGTATTGTAGAATAGTGGTCTGAGGGAACACACTTAATGTATTGTAGATAGTGGTCTGAGGGAACACACTTAATGTATTGTAGATATGTGGTATAGTGTATTGTAGAGTAGGGTCTGAGGGAACACACTTAATGTATTGTAGAGTAGTGGTCTGAGGGAACACACTTAATGTATTGTAGAGTAGTGGTCTGAGGGAACACACTTAATGTATTGTAGATATGTGGTCTGAGGGAACACACTTAATGTATTGTAGAGTAGTGGTCTGAGGGAACACACTTAATGTATTGTAGAGTAGTGGTCTGAGGGAACACACTTAATGTATTGTAGATATGTGGTCTGAGGGAACACACTTAATGTATTGTAGATATGTGGTCTGAGGGAACACACTTAATGTATTGTAGATATGTGGTAGTAGAGTAGTGGTCTGAGGGAACACACTTAATGTATTGTAGAGTAGTGGTCTGAGGGAACACACTTAATGTATTGTATATGTGGTAGTAGAGTAGTGGTCTGAGGGAACACACTTAATGTATTGTAGATATGTGGTAGTAGAGTAGTGGTCTGAGGGAACACACTTAATGTATTGTAGAGTAGTAGTGTCTGAGGTAGTAGAGTAGTGGTCTGAGGGAACACACTTAATGTATTGTAGAGTATTGTGGTCTGAGGGAACACACTTAATGTATTGTAGATATGTGGTAGTAGAGTAGTGGTCTGAGGGAACACACTTAATGTATTGTAGAGTAGTGGTCTGAGGGAACACACTTAATGTATTGTAGAGTAGTGGTCTGAGGGAACACACTTAATGTATTGTAGAGTAGTGGTCTGAGGAACACACTAATGTATTGTAGAGTAGTGGTCTGAGGGAACACACTTAATGTATTGTAGAGTAGTGTGGTCTGAGGGAACACACTTAATGTATTGTAGATATGTCTGAGGGAACACACTAGTAGAGTAGTGGTCTGAGGGAACACACTTAATGTATTGTAGAGTAGTGGTCTGAGGGAACACACTTAATGTATTGTAGATATGGTGGGGAACACACTTAGTATTGTAGAGTAGTGGTCTGAGGGAACACACTTAATGTATTGTAGATATGTGGTCTGGGGGAACACACTGTAGAACACACTTAATGTATTGTAGAGTAGTGGTCTGAGGGAACACACTTAATGTATTGTAGATATGTGGTAGTAGAGTAGTGGTCTGAGGGAACACACTTAATGTATTGTAGAGTAGTGGTCTGAGGGAACACACTTAATGTATTGTAGATAGTGGTCTGAGGGAACACACTTAATGTATTGTAGATATGTAGTGGTCTGAGGTGAACACACTTAATGTATTAGTAGAGTAGTGGTCTGAGGGAACACACTTAATGTATTGTAGATATGTGGTAGTAGAGTCTGAGGGAACACACTTAATGTATTGTAGAGTAGTGGTCTGAGGGAACACACTTAATGTATTGTAGAGTAGTGGTCTGAGGGAACACACTTAATGTATTGTAGAGTAGTGGTCTGAGGGAACACACTTAATGTATTGTAGATATGTGGTAGTAGAGTGTGTCTGAGGGAACACACTTAATGTATTGTAGAGTAGTGGTCTGAGGGAACACACTTAATGTATTGTAGATATGTGGTAGTAGAGTAGTGGTCTGAGGGAACACACTTAATGTATTGTAGAGTAGTGGTCTGAGGGAACACACTTAATGTATTGTAGATATGTGGTTGTAGAGTAGAGGAACACACTTAATGTATTGTAGATATGTGGTCTGAGGGAACACACTTAATGTATTGTAGATATGTGGTCTGAGGGAACACACTTAATGTATTGTAGATAGTGGTCTGAGGGAACACACTTAATGTATTGTAGATATGTGGTCTGGGGAACACACTTAATGTATTGTAGATATGTGGTAGTAGAGTAGTGGTCTGAAGGAACACACTTAATGTATTGTAGAGTAGTGGTCTGAGGGAACACACTTAATGTATTGTAGAGTAGTGGTCTGAGGGAACACACTTAATGTATTGTAGAGTAGTGGTCTGAGGGAACACACTTAATGTATTGTAGATATGTGGTAGTAGAGTAGTGGTCTGAGGGAACACACTTAATGTATTGTAGAGTAGTGGTCTGAGGGAACACACTTAATGTATTTGTAGAGTAGTGGTCTGAGGGAACACACTTAATGTATTGTAGAGTAGTGGTCTGAGGGAACACACTTAATGTATTGTAGATATGTGGTAGTAGAGTAGTGGTCTGAGGGAACACACTTAATGTATTGTAGAGTAGTGGTCTGAGGAACACACTTAATGTATTGTAGATATGTGGTCTGAGGGAACACACTTAATGTATTGTAGAGTAGTGAATGTATTGTAGAGTAGTGGTCTGAGGGAACACACTTAATGTATTGTAGATATGTGGTCTGAGGGAACACACTTAATGTATTGTAGAGTAGTGGTCTGAGGGAACACACTTAATGTATTGTAGATATGTGGTAGTAGAGTAGTGGTCTGAGGGAACACACTTAAATGTAGACATGTGTAGTAGAGTAGTGGTCTGAGGGAACACACTTAATGTATTGTAGAGTAGTGGTCTGAGGGAACACACTTAATGTATTGTAGAGTAGTGGTCTGAGGGAACACACTTAATGTATTGTAGATAGTGGTAGAGTAGTGGTCTGAGGGAACACACTTAATGTATTGTAGATATGTGGTAGTAGAGTAGTGGTCTGAGGGAACACACTTAATGTATTGTAGAGTAGTGGTCTGAGGGAACACACTTAATGTATTTTAGAGTAGTGGTAGAGAGTAGTGGTCTGAGGGAACACACTTAATGTATTGTAGATATGTGGTCTGAGGGAACACACTTAATGTATTGTAGATATGTGGTAGTAGAGTAGTGGTCTGAGGGAACACACTTAATGTATTGTAGATATGTGGTCTGAGGAACACACTTAATGTATTGTAGAGTAGGTCTGAGGGAACACACTTAATGTATTGTAGAGTAGTGGTCTGAGGGAACACACTTAATGTATTGTGAACACACTTAATGGAACACACTTAATGTATTGAGAGTAGTGGTCTGAGGGAACACACTTAATGTATTGTAGAGTAGTGGTCTGAGGGAACACACTTAATGTATTGTAGAGTAGTGGTCTGAGGGAACACACTTAATGTATTGTATATATGTGGTAGTAGAGTAGTGGTTTGAGGGAACACACTTAATGTATTGTAGATATGTGGTAGTAGAGTAGTGGTCTGAGGGAACACACTTAATGTATTGTAGAGTAGTGGTCTGAGGGAACACACTTAATGTATTGTCTGAGGGAACACACTTAATGTATATGTGTTGTAGAGTAGTGGTCTGAGGGAACACACTTAATGTATTGTAGAGTAGTGGTCTGAGGGAACACACTTAATGTATTGTAGATAGTGGTCTGAGGGAACACACTTAATGTATTGTAGATATGTGGTAGTAGAGTAGTGGTCTGAGGGAACACACTTAATGTATTGTAGAGAGTAGTGGTCTGAGGGAACACACTTAATGTATTGTAGAGTAGTGGTCTGAGGGAACACACTTAATGTAGAGTTGGTAGAGTAGTGGTCTGAGGGAACACACTTAATGTATTGTAGATATGTGGTAGTAGAGTAGTGGTCTGAGGGAACACACTTAATGTATTGTAGAGTAGTGGTCTGAGGGAACACACTTAATGTATTGTAGATATGTGGTAGTAGAGTAGTGGTCTGAGGGAACACACTTAATGTATTGTAGAGTAGTGGTCTGAGGGAACACACTTAATGTATTGTAGATATGTGGTTGTAGAGTATTGGCCTGAGGGAACACACTTAATGTATTGTAGATATGTGATCTGAGGGAACACACTTAATGTATTATAGATATGTGGTCTGAGGGAACACACTTAATGTATTGTAGAGTAGAGGTCTGAGGGAACCCACTTAATGTATTGTAGATATGTGGTCTGAGGAACACACTTAATGTATTGTAGATATGTGGTAGTAGAGTAGTGGTCTGAGGGAACACACTTAATGTATTGTAGAGTAGTGGTCTGAGGGAACACACTTAATGTATTGTAGAGTAGTGGTCTGAGGGAACACACTTAATGTATTGTAGAGTAGTGGTCTGAGGGAACACACTTAATGTATTGTAGATATGTGGTAGTAGAGTAGTGGTCTGAGGGAACACACTTAATGTATTGTAGAGTAGTGGTCTGAGGGAACACACTTAATGTTTTGTAGAGTATGGCCTGAGGGAACACACTTAATGTATTGTAGATATGTGGTCTGAGGGAACACACTTAATGTATTGTAGATATGTGGTAGTAGAGTAGTGGTCTGAGGGAACACACTTAATGTATTGTAGAGTAGTGGTCTGAGGGAACACACTTAATGTATTGTAGATATGTGGTCTGAGGGAACACACTTAATGTATTGTAGAGTAGTGGTCTGAGGGAACACACTAATGTATTGTAGAGTAGTGGTCTGAGGGAACACACTTAATGTATTGTAGATATGTGGTCTGAGGGAACACACTTAATGTATTGTAGAGTAGTGGCCTGAGGGAACACATTTAATGTGTTGTAGATATGTGGTAGTAGAGTAGTGGTCTGAGGGAACACACTAAATGTGTTGTAGACATGTGGTAGTAGAGTAGTGGTCTGAGGGAACACACTTAATGTATTGTAGAGTAGTGGTCTGAGGGAACACACTTAATGTATTGTAGAGTAGTGGCCTGAGGGAACACACTTAATGTATTGTAGAGTAGTGGTAGTAGAGTAGTGGTCTGAGGGAACACACTTAATGTATTGTAGATATGTGGTAGTAGAGTAGTGGTCTGAGGGAACACACTTAATGTGATGTAGAGTAGTGGTCTGAGGGAACACACTTAATGTATTTTAGAGTAATGGTAGTAGAGTAGTGGTCTGAGGGAACACACTTAATGTATTGTAGATATGTGGTCTGAGGGAACACACTTAATGTATTGTAGATATGTGGTAGTAGAGTAGTGGTCTGAGGGAACACACTTAATGTATTGTAGAGTAGTGGTCTGAGGGAACACACTTAATGTATTGTAGAGTAGTGGTCTGAGGGAACACACTTAATGTATTGTAGAGTAGAGGTCTGAGGGAACACACTTAATGTATTGTAGATATGTGGTCTGAGGGAACACACTTAATGTATTGTAGATATGTGGTAGTAGAGTAGTGGTCTGAGGGAACACACTTAATGTATTGTAGAGTAGTGGTCTGAGGGAACACACTTAATGTATTGTAGAGTAGTGGTCTGAGGGAACACACTTAATGTATTGTAGAGTAGTGGTCTGAGGGAACACACTTAATGTATTGTAGATATGTGGTAGTAGAGTAGTGGTCTGAGGGAACACACTTAATGTATTGTAGAGTAGTGGTCTGAGGGAACACACTTAATGTATTGTAGATATGTGGTAGTAGAGTAGTGGTCTGAGGGAACACACTTAATGTATTGTAGAGTAGTGGCCTGAGGGAACACACTTAATGTATTGTAGATATGTGGTTGTAGAGTATTGGCCTGAGGGAACACACTTAATGTATTGTAGATATGTGATCTGAGGGAACACACTTAATGTATTATAGATATGTGGTCTGAGGGAACACACTTAATGTATTGTAGAGTAGAGGTCTGAGGGAACACACTTAATGTATTGTAGATATGTGGTCTGAGGGAACACACTTAATGTATTGTAGATATGTGGTAGTAGAGTAGTGGTCTGTGGGAACACACTTAATGCATTGTAGAGTAGTGGTCTGAGGGAACACACTTAATGTATTGTAGATATGTGGTCTGAGGGAACACACTTAATGTATTGTAGATATGTGGTAGTAGAGTAGTGGTCTGAGGGAACACACTTAATGTATTGTAGAGTAGTGGTCTGAGGGAACACACTTAATGTATTGTAGAGTAGTGGTCTGAGGGAACACACTTAATGTATTGTAGAGTAGTGGTCTGAGGGAACACACTTAATGTATTGTAGATATGTGGTAGTAGAGTAGTGGTCTGAGGGAACACACTTAATGTATTGTAGAGTAGTGGTCTGAGGGAACACACTTAATGTATTGTAGATATGTGGTAGTAGAGTGTGGTCTGAGGGAACACACTTAATGTATTGTAGAGTAGTGGCTGAGGGAACACACTTAATGTATTGTAGATATGTGGTTGTAGAGTATTGGCCTGAGGGAACACACTTAATGTATTGTAGATATGTGATCTGAGGGAACACACTTAATGTATTATAGATATGTGGTCTGAGGGAACACACTTAATGTATTGTAGAGTAGAGGTCTGAGGGAACCCACTTAATGTATTGTAGATATGTGGTCTGAGGGAACACACTTAATGTATTGTAGATATGTGGTAGTAGAGTAGTGGTCTGAAGGAACACACTTAATCTATTGTAGAGTAGTGGTCTGAGGGAACACACTTAATGTATTGTAGAGTAGTGGTCTGAGGGAACACACTTAATGTATTGTAGAGTAGTGGTCTGAGGGAACACACTTAATGTATTGTAGATATGTGGTAGTAGAGTAGTGGTCTGAGGGAACACACTTAATGTATTGTAGAGTAGTTGTCTGAGGGAACACACTTAATGTTTTGTAGAGTATTGGCCTGAGGGAACACACTTAATGTATTGTAGATATGTGGTCTGAGGGAACACACTTAATGTATTGTAGATATGTGGTAGTAGAGTAGTGGTCTGAGGGAACACACTTAATGTATTGTAGAGTAGTGGTCTGAGGGAACACACTTAATGTATTGTAGATATGTGGTCTGAGGGAACACACTTAATGTATTGTAGATTGTAGAGTAGTGGTCTGAGGAACACACTAATGTATTGTAGAGTAGTGGTCTGAGGGAACACACTTAATGTATTGTAGATATGTGGTCTGAGGGAACACACTTAATGTATTGTAGAGTAGTGGTCTGAGGGAACACATTTAATGTGTTGTAGATATGTGGTAGTAGAGTAGTGGTCTGAGGGAACACACTTAATGTATTGTAGACATGTGGTAGTAGAGTAGTGGTCTGAGGGAACACACTTAATGTATTGTAGAGTAGTGGTCTGAGGGAACACACTTAATGTATTGTAGAGTAGTGGTCTGAGGGAACACACTTAATGTATTGTAGAGTAGTGGTAGTAGAGTAGTGGTCTGAGGAACACACTTAATGTATTGTAGATATGTGGTAGTAGAGTAGTGGTCTGAGGGAACACACTTAATGTATTGTAGAGTAGTGGTCTGAGGGAACACACTTAATGTATTGTAGAGTAGTGGTCTGAGGGAACACACTTAATGTATTGTAGATATGTGGTAGTAGAGTAGTGGTCTGAGGGAACACACTTAATGTGATGTAGAGTAGTGGTCTGAGGGAACACACTTAATGTATTGTAGAGTAGTGGTAGTAGAGTAGTGGTCTGAGGGAACACACTTAATGTATTGTAGATATGTGGTCTGAGGGAACACACTTAATGTATTGTAGATATGTGGTAGTAGAGTAGTGGTCTGAGGGAACACACTTAATGCATTGTAGAGTAGTGGTCTGAGGGAACACACTTAATGTATTGTAGAGTAGTGGTCTGAGGGAACACACTGAATGTATTGTAGAGTAGTGGCCTGAGGGAACACACTTAATGTATTGTAGATATGTGGTCTGAGGGAACACACTTAATGTATTGTAGAGTAGTGGTCTGAGGGAACACACTTAATGTATTGTAGAGTAGTGGTCTGAGGGAACACACTTAATGTATTGTAGATATGTGGTAGTAGAGTAGTGGTCTGAGGGAACACACTTAATGTATTGTAGAGTAGTGGTCTGAGGGAACACACTTAATGTATTGTAGAGTAGTGGTCTGAGGGAACACACTTAATGTATTGTAGAGTAGTGGTCTGAGGGAACACACTTAATGTATTGTAGAGTAGTGGTCTGAGGGAACACACTTAATGTATTGTAGAGTAGTGGTCTGAGGGAACACACTTAATGTATTGTAGAGTAGTGGTCTGAGGGAACACACTTAATGTATTGTAGAGTAGTGGTCTGAGGGAACACACTTAATGTATTGTAGAGTAGTGGTCTGAGGGAACACACTTAATGTATTGTAGATATGTGGTAGTAGAGTAGTGGTCTGAGGAACACACTTAATGTATTGTAGAGTAGTGGTCTGAGGGAACACACTTAATGTATTGTAGATATGTGGTAGTAGAGTAGTGGCCTGAGGGAACACACTTAATGTATTGTAGAGTAGTGGTCTGAAGGAACACACTTAATGTATTGTAGATATGTGGTAGTAGAGTAGTGGTCTGAGGGAACACACTTAATGTATTGTAGATATGTGGTAGTAGAGTAGTGGTCTGAGGGAACACACTTATGTATTGTAGATATGTGGTAATAGAGTAGTGGTCTGAGGGAACACACTTAATGTGTCGTAGATATGTGGTAGTAGAGTAGTGGTCTGAGGGAACACACTAATGTATTGTAGAGTAGTGGTCTGAGGGAACACACTTAATGTATTGTAGATATGTGGTAGTAGAGTAGTGGTCTGAGGAACACACTTAATGTATTGTAAAAAGTGTTATGAAATGCAATGTCATGTAATATTTGTAATTGTATAAAACTGCCTTAATCTTGCTGGACCCCAGGAAGAGTAGCTGCTGTCTTGGTAGGGGGATCCATAATAAACCCCAGGAAGAGTAGCTCCTTAATCCATAATAAACCCCAGGAAGAGTAGCTGCTGTCTTGGTACCCCCCAGGAAGAGTAGCTGCTGTCTTGGTAGGGGGATCCATAATAAACCCCAGGAAGAGTAGCTGCTGTCTTGGTAGGGGGATCCATAATAAACCCCAGGAAGAGTAGCTGCTGTCTTGGTAGGGGGATCCATAATAAACCCCAGGAAGAGTAGCTGCTGTCTTGGTAGGGGGATCCATAATAAACCCCAGGAAGAGTAGCTGCTGTCTTGGTAGGGGGGGATCCATAATAAACCCCAGGAAGAGTAGCTGCTGCCTTGGTAGGGGGGATCCATAATAAACCCCAGGAAGAGTAGCTGCTGCCTTGGCAGGAACTAATGGGGATCCATAATAAACCCCAGGAAGAGTAGCTGCTGCCTTGGTAGGAACTAATGGGGATCCATAATAAACCCCAGGAAGAGTAGCTGCTGCCTTGGTAGGGGGGGGATCCATAATAAACCCCAGGAAGAGTAGCCGCTGCCTTGGCAGGAACTAATGGGGATCCATAATAAACCCCAGGAAGAGTAGCTGCTGCCTTGGTAGGGGGGGGATCCATAATAAACCCCAGGAAGAGTAGCTGCTGCCTTGGCAGGAACTAATGGGGATCCATAATAAACCCCAGGAAGAGTAGCTGCTGCCTTGGTAGGGGGGGGATCCATAATAAACCCCAGGAAGAGTAGCCGCTGCCTTGGTAGGGGGGATCCATAATAAACCCCAGGAAGAGTAGCTGCTGCCTTGGCAGGAACTAATGGGGATCCATAATAAACCCCAGGAAGAGTAGCTGCTGCCTTGGTAGGGGGGGGATCCATAATAAACTCCAGGAAGAGTAGCCGCTGCCTTGGCAGGAACTAATGGGGATCCATAATAAACCCCAGGAAGAGTAGCTGCTGCCTTGGTAGGGGGGGGATCCATAATAAACCCCAGGAAGAGTAGCCGCTGCCTTGGCAGGAACTAATGGGGATCCATAATAAACCCCAGGAAGAGTAGTTGCTGCCTTGGTAGGGGATCCATAATAAACCCCAGGAAGAGTAGCCTGCCTTGGCAGGAACTAATGGGGATCCATAATAAACCCCAGGAAGAGTAGCTGCTGCCTTGGTAGGGGGATCCATAATAAACCCCAGGAAGAGTAGCCGCTGCCTTGGCAGGAACTAATGGGGATCCATAATAAACCCCAGGAAGAGTAGCCGCTGCCTTGGCAGGAACTAATGGGGATCCATAATAAACCCCAGGAAGAGTAGCTGCTGCCTTGGTAGGGGGGGATCCATAATAAACCCCAGGAAGAGTAGCTGCTGCCTTGGGGATCCATAATAAATACAAATACAGACCTACGGTCACAGAAGAAGGCCAGTACTCTCTCTCGCTCCAATACACATTAGGCCATATGAATGAACCAATACACATTAGGCCATATGAATGAACCAATGTTTTCAACAGAAAGCTGCATTCATCAGGGTTTTTGAAAAAATAAACCTTAACTTTACAGTCCAGTCTTTGAACCAGGTATTGTACAGCTGTGTTGGTACTACTTTACATTACCAGGTCTCTTAAAATAATATAATCCTCCCAGAATCAAATGAATATTTCTATTTCATCTCCTATTTAGTTAAATGCTGAGAAAGTGTTTTGTAATGCAGGACTTCAGGCATTTCTCAGGGTATTAACTGCAAGCATATTATTACCACATTTGAAGAATATGTTTTTTCCGTGTCCCAAATGGCACCCTATTCCATATATAGTGCACTACTTTTGACCAGGGCTTTACAGGATTCTGGTCTAAAGCAGTGCACTTACGTAGGGAATAGAGTGCCAATTTGGGATACAGCCCTATGTTATGTGTTAAGATGGTGTATTAGAGAACTCAGAGAAAGTGGAGCAAAGTCATTTCAAGTGTCTCTGGTTGATATATACAATATAACAGCCTGAAACCAGATAGCAAACTCAGAGCAACTGGAAAGAGAAGAGGACATTCGGTAAAAACCTATAGGGCCTAGAATGTAATCTCATAGTCGACAAGACCATTTCACCTGGCTTCAGTTCATTCAGTTCAGTTCATTGGGTAATTTCATCTTCAGTTCAGTACAGTTAATTTGGTCATTTAATCTTCAATTCAGTTCAGTTCATTGGGGTCATTTCATCTTCAGTTCAGTTCAGTAAGTTGGGTCATTTAATCTTCAGTTCAGTCCAGTTCAGTAAGTTGGGTCATTTCATCTTCAGTTCAGTTCAGTAAGTTGGGTCATTTCAGCAGCATACCACCCTGCAGGGTTGGTCCTGGTCAGACCCTGGATGGGAGACCAGATGCTACTGGAAGTGGTGTTGGAGGGCCAGTAGGAGGCACTCTTTCCTCTGGCCTAAATAAAATATCCCAATGCCCCAAGACACTGCCTTGTGTAGGGTGCGGTCTTTCGGATGGGACGTTAAACGGGTGTCCTGACTCTCTGAGGTCATTAAAGATCTCATGGCACTTATTGTAAGAGTAGGGGTGTTAACCCCCGTGTCCTGGCTAAATTCCCAATCTGGTCCTCATACCATCACGGTCACCTAATCATCCCCAGTTTACAATTGGCTCATTCATCCCCCTTCCTCTCCCCTGTAACTATTCCCCAGGTCGTTGCTGCAAATCACAACGTGTTCTCAGTCAACTTACCTGGTAAAATAACGGATAAAAAAAACATCTTCAGTTCATTGGGTCATTTCATCTTCAGTTCAGTAAATTGGGTCATTTCATCTTCAGTTCAGTAAGTTGGGTCATTTCATCTTCAGTTCAGTAAGTTGGGTCATTTCATCTTCAGTTCAGTAAGTTGGGTCATTTCATCTTCAGTTCAGTAAGTTGGGTCATTTCATCTTCAGTTCAGTAAGTTGGGTCATTTCATCTTCAGTTCAGTAAGTTGGGTCATTTCATCTTCAGTTCAGTAAGTTGGGTCATTTCAACATTCAGTTCAGTAAGTTGGGTCATTTCATCTTCAGTTCAGTCAGTTTGGGTCATTTCATCTTCAGTTCAGTTCAAGTTGGGTCATTTCATCTTCAGTTCAGTTCAAAGTTGGGTCATTTCAACATCAGTTCAGTAAGTTGGGTCATTTCATCTTCAGTTCAGTCCAGTTCAGTAAGTTGGGTCATTTCATCATCAGTTCAGTCCAGTTCAGTAAGTTGGGTCATTTCATCTTCAGTTCAGTAAGTTGGGTCATTTCATCTTCAGTTCAGTCAGTTGGGTCATTTCATCTTCAGTTCAGTCAGTTGGGTCATTTCATCTTCAGTTCAGTAAGTTGGGTCATTTCATCTTCAGTTCAGTAAGTTGGGTCATTTCATCTTCAGTTCAGTAAGTTGGGTCATTTCAACATCAGTTCAGTAAGTTGGGTCATTTCATCTTCAGTTCAGTCCAGTTCAGTCAGTTGGGTCATTTCATCTTCAGTTCAGTAAGTTGGGTCATTTCAACATCAGTTCAGTAAGTTGGGTCATTTCATCTTCAGTTCAGTCCAGTTCAGTAAGTTGGGTCATTTCATCATCAGTTCAGTCCAGTTCAGTAAGTTGGGTCATTTCATCATCAGTTCAGTAAGTTGGGTCATTTCATCTTCAGTTCAGTCCAGTTCAGTAAGTTGGGTCATTTCATCTTCAGTTCAGTAAGTTGGGTCATTTCATCATCAGTTCAGTTCAATGGGGTGAATCTAAATGCAGCAGGATCCATCTACCTGTCAGGATATTAGACTTCTTGTGCCGACACTCAGACAACCCTTTCACTTTCAGAGCCCAGAGTCACAGGCTACATCCGGCTTGGGGCGATGTACTGTTTACACAGTATGCTGGGGGGAATACCCCACACTATAAAACATATACATTCAAATAATAAACTAAAATGTGGGTTGGGGATGCATGTTATGCCACTGCTTATAACAATAAGGAATCTAAGAAGTCTCAATCTCAAATAAAAAATCAAATCAAATGTATTTGTCACATACACGTGGTTAGCAGATGTTAATGCGAGTGTAGCGAAATGCTTGTGCTTCTAGTTCCGACAATGCAGTAATAACCAACGAGTAATCTAACCTAATTTCACAACAACTACCTTATACACACAAGTGTAAAGGGATAAAGAATATGTACATAAAGATATATGAATGAGTGATGGTACAGAACGGCATAGGCAAGATGCAGTAGATGGTATCGAGTATAGTATATACATATGAGAGTAGGGTATGTAAACAAAGTGGCATAGTTTAAAGTGGCTAGTGATACATGTATTACATAAAGATGCAGTAGATGATATAGAGTACAGTATATACATATACATATGAGATGAATACTGTATGTTATGCAGGTGAATGAGGACCCAAAAGCGACTTTACCGAAACAGAGTTTATTCCAAGTCAAAACAGGAATACAGAAACCCTCTAGACAGTAGAGGGGAACAACTGAAGATGCGACCACAGACTGCAGGTCGCTTCGGGAAGGCGCAGGCCGTAGCTGATCTAGACTCCTGCTCACACGCAGCATCTGAAGAAGACAAAAAACATGACAGGACGGAACGAGGACAAGAACAGCGAACATCAAACAAAGATCCGACAAGGACAGAAGCGGAAAACAGAGGGAGAAATAGGGACTCTAATCAGAGGGCAAAATAGGGGACAGGTGTGAAAGAGTAAATGAGGTAGTTAGGAGAATGAGGAACAGCTGGGAGCAGGAACGGAACGATAGAGAGAGGGAGAGAGGAGGGGAGAGAGACGGATAGAAAGAGGGAAATAACCTAATAAGACCAGCAGAGGGAAACGAATAGAAGGGGAAGCACAGGGACAAGACATGATAATCAATGACAAAACATGACACTGTAGGGTATGTAAACATTATATGAAGTACCATTGTTTAAAGTGGCTAGTGATATATTTTACATCAATTTCCATCAATTCCCATTTTTAAGGTGGCTGGAGTTGAGTCAGTGTGTTGGCAGCAGGCACTCAATGTTAGTGGTGGCTGTTTAACAGTCTGATGGCCTTGAGATAGAAGCTGTTTTTCAGTCTCTCGGTCCCAGCTTTGATGCACCTGTACTGACCTCACCTTCTGGATGATAGCGGGGTGAACAGGCAGTGGCTCCAGTGATGTCTAGAAGGAGCTGCTGAGAGAAGCAGGTCAGTGATATCTAGAAGGGGAGGCTGAGAGGGGAAGAGAAGCAGGTCAGTGATGTCTGGAAGGGATGCTGAGGCTGAGAGAAGCAGGTCAGTGATGTCTGGCAGGAGATGCTGAGAGAAGCAGGTCAGTATTGTCTGGAAGGGGATGCTGAGAGAAGCAGGTCAGTGATGTCTAGAAGGGGAGGCTGAGAGAAGCAGGTCAGTGATGTCTAGAAGGGGAGGCTGAGAGAAGCAGGTCAGTGATGTCTAGAAGGGGAGGCTGAGAGAAGCAGGTCAGTGATGTCTAGAAGGGGAGGCTGAGAGAAGCAGGTCAGTGATGTCTGGAAGGGGAGGCTGAGAGAAGCAGGTCAGTGATGTCTGGAAGGGGAGGCTGAGAGAAGCAGGTCAGTGATGTCTAGAAGGGGAGGCTGAGAGAAGCAGGTCAGTGATGTCTGGAAGGGGAGGCTGAGAGAAGCAGGTCAGTGATGTCTGGAAGGGGAGGCTGAGAGAAGCAGGTCAGTGATGTCTGGAAGGGGAGGCTGAGAGAAGCAGGTCAGTGATGTCTAGAAGGGGAGGCTGAGAGAAGCAGGTCAGTGATGTCTGGCAGGAGATGATGCTGGCTGCCACACGTGAAATAAGCATGAAAGTGAAGTGGACAGCATTGGACCGGCGCATACAAGAGACTAGCTGCTGTTGCTTATTTATTGTTGTTGCTGAATGAATAAATATTTTATAACAGTCGGTTTCTGGATAGTTAGAAGCAGTGAAGTGGCTGAGATTGTTACTATATTACTCCCACCCTTACAGGGCAAGGGGAAAGGAGAGCGTAGAATTGGGAACCGGCTGTATTTCTCAGTCAACAGGAACGGATCAGAAAAGTCTGCCGGGGTTGTAACAGCTGAACACATTCCCCTCGCTGGAGCTTAGACACGGTTGTACTGTTGCCGCGGTGACCACAACTCCGAAAGTGTTGCTTGCCCATGTCTGCTCAATATGTTGGATTCAGGACTTCTAGTTCTTTAGTTCGGGTAGGGACGAAAAAAATATAGTAGTCTCATTTGAAAGTATCACAAGTATAGTGACGTTTCGGCACTGTGATAAAACCCGTGGTGCCCGGTACTCGGTGGAACACTACAGGACAGTGGTAAACAGTAAACCGTTGGTGATATTTCTCACTAATATCCTCAAGAGTTAAGCTATGTAAGCGTAAGAACAGGTAAAGTATAGTACACATATTACACATATTAGTATTAGTACACATATTACACATATTAGTATTAGTACACATATTACACATATTAGTACACATATTACACATATTAGTATTAGTACACATATTACACATATTAGTATTAGTACACATATTACACATATTAGTATTAGTACACATATTACACATATTAGTATTAGTACACATATTACACATATTAGTACACATATTACACATATTAGTATTAGTACACATATTACACATATTAGTATTAGTACACATATTACACATATTAGTATTAGTACACATATTACACATATTAGTACACATATTACACATATTAGTATTAGTACACATATTACACATATTAGTACACATATTACACATATTAGTATTAGTACACATATTACACATATTAGTACACATATTACACATATTAGTATTAGTACACATATTACACATATTAGTATTAGTACACATATTACACATATTAGTATTAGTACACATATTACACATATTAGTATTAGTACACATATTACACATATTAGTATTAGTACACATATTACACGTATTAGTACACATATTACACATATTAGTATTAGTACACATATTACACATATTAGTATTAGTACACATATTACACATATTAGTATTAGTACACATATTACACATATTAGTATTAGTACACATATTACACATATTATTAGTATTAGTACACATATTACACATATTAGTATTAGAACACATATTACACATATTAGTATTAGTACACATATTACACATATTAGTATTAGTACACATATTACACATATTAGTATTAGTACACATATTACACATATTAGTATTAGTACACATATTACACATATTAGTATTAGTACACATATTACACATATTAGTATTAGTACACATATTACACATATTAGTATTAGTACACATATTACACATATTAGTATTAGTACACATATTACACATATTAGTATTAGTACACATATTACACATATTAGTATTAGTACACATATTACACATATTAGTATTAGTACACATATTACACATATTAGTATTAGTACACATATTACACATATTAGTATTAGTACACATATTACACATATTAGTATTAGTACACATATTACACATATTAGTATTAGTACACATATTACACATATTAGTATTAGTACACATATTACACATATTAGTATTAGTACACATATTACACATATTAGTATTAGTACACATATTACATATATTAGTATTAGTACACATATTACACATATTAGTATTAGTACACATATTACACATATTAGTATTAGTACACATATTACACATATTAGTATTAGTACACATATTACACATATTAGTATTAGAACACATATTACACATATTAGTATTAGTACACATATTACACATATTAGTATTAGTACACATATTACACATATTAGTATTAGTACACATATTACACATATTAGTATTAGTACACATATTACACATATTAGTATTAGTACACATATTACACATATTAGTATTAGTACACATATTACACATATTAGTATTAGTACACATATTCTGGATGAAACCAAGCAGGGAGCAGAGGACCAGTTGGACCACTGATAAATCCTTAAACAAACGACACAGTCTGAAAACAAAAAGAAAAAGGCAGAATGGGCCAAGTACTAGAAGTCCTGAATCAACAGCTTGGGCAAACACGGGCAGAAATAGTTTGGAATTGTAACAAGTGGTAACCGTAGCAACAGTACAAAAAGGGTTCATTATGGGGTATTGTTTTGTAGATGGGAGGGGGGGGGGGGTGAAAGAAAAACAAATCTAGTTAAATCCATTTTGAATTCAGGCTGAAACACAACAACAATGTGGAAAAAGTCAAGGGGTATGAATAGTTTCTGAAGGTGCTTTAAATTGCCCGTCCCGCTACGTTCCTCTACCTCTTCCCGACCCCAGACTGTGCAGAGCTTGTGACCCTTGAGGCAACCCCTCCCGTCTCCAGGTTCAATCCCTCCACTGATACCACTCTCCCTTTCTTTCCAACTGTCAAACAAAGTGTACAATATACATACGAATATATACAAACCTGGGGGGTTACCACTGACAATCCAGCTTAGCTTGCCTGGGGGTTTACCACTGACAATCCAGTTTAGCTTGCCTGGGGGGTTACCACTGACAATCCAGTTTAGCTTGTCTGGGGGGGTTACCACTGACAATCCAGTTTAGCTTGCCTGGGGGGGTTACCACTGACAATCCAGTTTAGCTTGTCTGGGGGGTTACCACTGACAATCCAGTTTAGCTTGTCTGGGGGGTTACCACTGACAATCCAGCTTAGCTTGCCTGGGGGGGTTACCACTGACAATCCAGTTTAGCTTGCCTGGGGGGGGCACTTACCACTGACAATCCAGTTTAGCTTGCCTGGGGGGCACTGACAATCCAGTTTAGCTTGCCTGGGGGTTACCACTGACAATCCAGTTTAGCTTGCCTGGGGGGGGCACTGACAATCCAGTTTAGCTTGCCTGGGGGGCTTACCACTGACAATCCAGTTTAGCTTGCCTGGGGGGGGGCACTGACAATCCAGTTTAGCTTGCCTGGGGGGTTACCACTGACAATCCAGTTTAGCTTGCCTGGGGGGTTACCACTGACAATCCAGTTTAGCTTGCCTGGGGGGGGTTACCACTGACAATCCAGTTTAGCTTGCCTGGGGGGGTTACCACTGACAATCCAGTTTAGCTTGCCTGGGGGAATACCACAGACAATCCAGTTTAGCTTGTCTGGGGGGGAATACCACAGACAATCCAGTTTAGCTTGTCTGGGGGAATACCACAGACAATCCAGTTTAGCTTGTCTGGGGGAATACCACAGACAATCCAGTTTAGCTTGTCTGGGGGAATACCACAGACAATCCAGTTTAGCTTGTCTGGGGGGGAATACCACAGACAATCCAGTTTAGCTTGCCTGGGGGGGAATAACACAGACAATCCAGTTTAGCTTGTCTGGGGGGGGGGGATACCACAGACAATCCAGTTTAGCTTGTCTGGGGGGAATAGCACAGACAATCCAGTTTAGCTTGTCTGGGGGGAATACCACAGACAATCCAGTTTAGCTTGTCTGGGGGGGGGAATACCACAGACAATCCAGTTTAGCTTGCCGGGGGGGGGAATACCACAGACAATCCAGTTTAGCTTGCCTGGGGGGGTACCACTAACAGGGCAAACACAGCTTGGCTGGTAAATAAATATATATATAACATGCTGAGTTCTGCAATAATACTAGGTGCTCTTGTTCTCCATGGACTTCACATATATATATATATACTTTATATATAACAGTTCTGCAGTAATACTAAGCCCTTTTAATGTTTATTTTGGAAGCTATTTTAAAGTTTGTTTTAGTCTTGATATATATTTTGATCAATTCATCCTTCGTTAGTTTGTTATTATCACTCGACTAAAACTCGAGTTTTAGTCACGGCCGTTTTAGTCAGTGTGTAGTGGTCTGGGTGTAGCTGGTGCAGAGGAGTCAGGCGCAGGACAGCAGAGATGAGTAACACGTCGTAAACACCAAGCCCACAATAACAGACCGAACATACAACAAAACAATCACACACAAAAAAACCCATGGGGAAAACAGAGGGTTAAATAATGAACATGGGGAATTGAAACCAGGTGTGTAAAACAAAGACAAAACAAATGGAAAACAAATGGAAAATGAAAAGTGGATCGGCGATGGCTAGAAGGCCAGAGACGTCGACCGCCGAACGCCGCCCGAACAAGGAGAGGGACCGACTCGTGACGCAGTACACCCCCCCCCCCATAAAATGATTATTACTTACCTTTAACTTCCATCATGTGCACATTTAAATAGCCTTGTCCAACTCAGCCTACTATCCCCTCATATAGCTGATACATTGTTATTGTTGCAGATAACCAATGGCAGCCATGATTTACTATAGGCTACAAAGCCTTGGCTACAGGTCAACCAATTTAGGCGTGGGTTACAGATCTTTTCTCCCAATCTTAACCTTGAGATAGGGGTAAGTAACAGTAATCTGTGCTTTTCAAAAAACTATTACTGTACTCCTAATATTTAATCTAATCTAACTATTACTGTACTCCTGATATTTAATCTAATCTAACTATTACTGTACTCCTAATATTTAATCTAATCTAACTATTACTGTACTCCTAATATTTCCAGTCGGGGAAAAAAAAACATCTCCACTAGCATCACAGATGAAAAACATCTCCACCAGCATCACAGATGAAACCCATCTCCACTAGCATCACAGATGAAACCCATCTCCACCAGCATCACAGATGAAACCCATCTCCACTAGCATCACAGATGAAACCCATCTCCACCAGCATCACAGATGAAACCCATCTCCACCAGCATCACAGATGAAACCCATCTCCACCAGCATCACAGATGAAACCCATCTCCACCAGCATCACAGATGAAACCCATCTCCACCAGCATCACAGATGAAACCCATCTCCACCAGCATCACAGATGAAACCCATCTCCACCAGCATCACAGATGAAAAACATCTCCACCAGCATCACATTTGAAAAACATCTCCACCAGCATCACGGATGAAAAAGATCGATGAAAAACATCGATGATCGGGAGGAAAATAGAACTTCCGATTTTGTTCAAAGTAATAAAAAAAAACTGCCTACATATTAGAAAGAGTTGAGATCAGTTGCAAAAGATTGCCGAGTGACTGAAGCTGTGTAAGAGAGCGACGCTGATCAGCTCAATCAGAATGTTGCTTCTGCCAATGACAGGATTGAATTAAATATTCTGCCCAAGACATGCTTATGAAAACGAGCTTCATGTCAAATTGAATTTTCATTAGTCTCATGTGGAATTCTCGTCTCGTCTCATTTTTCCGTCAACTGAAATGAAAACTAATTTGTTTACAGTTATTGTTTTTCTTCATGACAACTCATCATCGTCATCAGATTCCGTCAGGAAATATAGGCCCTGCCCTCCCCCCTATGGGCCCTGGCCAAAAGTATTGCACTACATAGGGAATAGGGTGCCATTTGGAACTCAGGACCTCATGTCTGAGCGATTCAATTAAGGAGAGAATTAGTCTTACCCAGTTAGGGATGGCTTTACAGAGAACTAATGGCTCCCTACCTGCCTGCCTCCCACCCTCCCTCCCTGCGTTTACAGCCTGGGTAAAGGACAGCATTACTGCACCAAGGAGACTCAGGGTGTTTCTCAATATGCATATTACTGTAAATTCAGATTTCGGAAGGCATGCGTTATACCCTGCTCTACAGATATGGTTTTCCATAACCAAAATTGAACGCAGATTAAACCCACCTCTGAGCGAATTTGATCTAATGTGATCTAGAGCAACGAAAGTCGTTGTTGTCACGTTCTGACCTTAGTTCTTTTATTATGTCCTTGTTTTAGTATTGAGTGGGTTGTCTATGTTAGTTTTTCTATGATTTGCTATTTCTGTGTTTGGCCTGGTATGGTTCTCAATCAGAGGCAGCTGTCCATCGTTGTCCCTGATTGAGAACCATATTTAGGGAGCCTGTTTTCTATTGTGTTTCGCGGGTGATTGTTTTGTGTTGTGTGTCTGCACCAGCCAGAACTGTTTCCTGTTGTGTGTCTGCACCAGCCAGAACTGTTTCCTGTTGTGTGTCTGCACCAGCCAGAACTGTTTCCTGTTGTGTGTCTGCACCAGCCAGAACTGTTTCCTGTTGTGTGTCTGCACCAGCCAGAACTGTTTCCTGTTGTGTGTCTGCACCAGCCAGAACTGTTTCCTGTTGTGTGTCTGCACCAGCCAGAACTGTTTCCTGTTGTGTGTCTGCACCAGCCAGAACTGTTTCCTGTTGTGTGTCTGCACCAGCCAGAACTGTTTCCTGTTGTGTGTCTGCACCAGCCAGAACTGTTTCCTGTTGTGTGTCTGCACCAGCCAGAACTGTTTCCTGTTGTGTGTCTGCACCAGCCAGAACTGTTTCCTGTTGTGTGTCTGCACCAGCCAGAACTGTTTCCTGTTGTGTGTCTGCACCAGCCAGAACTGTTTCCTGTTGTGTGTCTGCACCAGCCAGAACTGTTTCCCGTTGTGTGTCTGCACCAGCCAGAACTGTTTCCTGTTGTGTGTCTGCACCAGCCAGAACTGTTTCCTGTTGTGTGTCTGCACCAGCCAGAACTGTTTCCTGTTGTGTGTCTGCACCAGCCAGAACTGTTTCCTGTTGTGTGTCTGCATCAGCCAGAACTGTTTCCTGTTGTGTGTCTGCACCAGCCAGAACTGTTTCCTGTTGTGTGTCTGCACCAGACAGAACTGTTTCCTGTTGTGTGTCTGCACCAGCCAGAACTGTTTCCTGTTGTGTGTCTGCACCAGCCAGAACTGTTTCCTGTTGTGTGTCTGCACCAGCCAGAACTGTTTTCGCTTGTTTCTCTTTGTTCTTTTTTGTTATTTCCATGCTAATTTTAATAAATATGGACACGTACCACGCTGAAAATTGGTCCGACCTCTCTTACTCCTCATCAGAGGAGGACTACGAACGTTACAGCTTTACTGTGCATTTTTTATTTCTTGATGTGGATCAATTCTAACACGTATTAATATGTTTTACGGAAAAAGAAGGGGTTGGAAATAGGATGTCCTCATAATGACAATCTAAGTTGTCTAATAACCACAGCTAACATGTTGTCACACCTGTTACTCTCTATAATCTCACTCAACAGACTCAGCTGCCAGTCACAGCGCTCGGTTTCAACACACACACACACACACACACACACACACACACACACACACACACACACACACACACACACACACACACACACACACACACACACACACACACACACACACACACACACACACACACACACACGCGCGCACACACACACACACACACGCACACACACACGCACACACACACACACACACGCACACACACACGCACGCACACACACCCTTCAAGGCAACTTTCCACCAATCACTCACTCAGATAAATAGGCTGCTTCACTGCCTGATAATCAGCAGCAGGTCACAGTGAAATATTGATTTTTTTAAAAGAAATTACCATGGCGACCAAGGTGGAATTACGAAGTAGCCCAAAAATCTGCAACCAATACATTTTCTGTGAAAACCGCCGACATGGCAACCCTGTACATGGTCAAGTCATTTTTCTTCAAGGTTGCCATGTCTGCGGTTTTCACTCAGTCTAAAGTAATGCACTATGTAGGGAATAGGGTTCCATAGAGCTCTGGTCTAAAGTAGTGCACTATGTAGGGAATAGGGTTCCATAGAGCTCTGGTCTAAAGTAGTGCACTATGTAGGGAATAGGGTTCCATAGAGCTCTGGTCTAAAGTAGTGCACTGTGTAGGGAATAGGGTTCCATAGAGCTCTGGTCTAAAGTAGTGCACTATGTAGGAAATAGGGTTCCATAGAGCTCTGGTCTAAAGTAATGCACTATTTAGGGAATAGGGTTCCATAGGGCTCTGGTCAAAAGTAGTGCACTATGTAGGGAATAGGATTCCATTTGGGAATCAGATAGATAGACATTCTCCTTACCTTGTCTCTGTCCTCCACCAGGTCAGTCAGTACATCATCAGGGTCAAGCATGCCCCCATCACAGTACTCCACTTGGTGGGTACCAACCAGGAAGTCACCCTCCTGAACAGAGGAAGAAGCACAACCAATCAACATTCATTTATTCAGGTTACAGAAACATGATGCTGTCTCTATTGTCAACAGTGATGCTGTCTCTATTGTCAACAGTGATGCTGTCTCTATTGTCAACAGTGATGCTGTCTCTATTGTCAACAGTGATGCTGTCTCTATTGTCAACAGTGATGCTGTCTCTATTGTCAACAGTGATGCTGTCTCTATTGTCAACAGTGATGCTGTCTCTGTTACTTACATCTGTAACATTAAAGACCAAATAGTTAACAGAAATGGTGATGTAAATAGCTAGCTGTGGGACACGGTGACAGGCGTGCAGCTTTACAGTAAGGAAAACGTCTCATCTGTAAACCGCAGGAAGAAATTGAGCACATTTGTGATATAATCACAATACATGTGAGGGAGGGAGGGACGGAGGGAGGGAGGGAGGGAGGGAGGGAGGGAGGGAGGGAGGGAGGGAGGGAGGGAGGGAGGGACCAAAAGTATGTAGACAGCTGCTCGTCGAACATCTCATTCCAAAATCATGGGCACTAATATGGAGTTGGTCTCCTGGCATCCGCCAAACCCAGATATGTCCTTCGGACTGGCAGATTGTAAAGCGTTACTCATCACTCCAGAGAACGTGTTTCCACTGCTCCAGAGTCCAATGGCAGCGAGCTTTACACCACTCCAGCCGACGCTTGGCATCGCGCATGGTGATCTTAGGCTTGTGTGCGGCTGCTCGGCCTCCTTGTCTCCCTTCCTCCCTGTCTCCCTGACCAAATACTTATTTCCCACCATAATTTGCAAATAAATTAATTTAAAAAATCCTACAATGTGATTTCTGGATTTTATTTTCTCATTTTGTCTGTCATAGTTGAAGTGTACCTATGATGAAAATTACAGGCCTCTCTCATCTTTTTAAGTGGGAGAACTTGCACAATTGGTGGCTGACTAAATACTTTTTGCCCCACTGTATGTAGTAAGTAGCCATTCTATGCAGTATTATATTATACAGTGACCAGTGTCTAGTTAATTCAATACGTGCTGCATTGAGTAGATGTGTGAATATGTTCTTTGTGTAACACATCCACGTAACGTTTAGGAAACGGGAACGGAGGGAACAGGACGCTCGGCCACTCTGAATTTCTTCCCCCCCATGGTATCGCGATAATACTCAGTATCGTGATACTTGGCCTGGTATCCTATCATTGGTATTGTGATACTTGGCCTGGTATCGTTATCATTGGTATCGTGATACTTGGCTTGGTATTGTATCATTGGTATCGTGATACTTGGCCTGGTATTGTATCAATGGTATCGTGATACTTGGCCTGGTATCGTTATCATTGGTATCGTGATACTTGGCCTGGTATTGTATCATTGGTATCGTGATACTTGGCCTGATATCCTATCATTGGTATTGTGATACTTGGCCTGGTATCGTATCATCGGTATCGTGATACTTGGCCTGGTATTGTATCAATGGTATCGTGATACTTGGCCTGGTATCCTATCATTGGTATCGTGATACTTGGCCTGGTATCCTATCATTGGTATCGTGATACTTGGCCTGGTATTGTATCATTGGTATCGTGATACTTGGCCTGGTATTGTATCATTGGTATCGTGATACTTGGCCTGGTATCGTATTATCGGTATCGTGATACTTGGCCTGGTATCCTATCATTGGTATCATGATACTTGGCCTGGTATCCTATCATTGGTATCGTGATACTTGGCCTGGTATTGTATCATTGGTATCGTGATACTTGGCCTGGTATTGTATCAATGGTATCGTGATACTTGGCCTGGTATCCTATCATTGGTATTGTGATACTTGGCCTGGTATCCTATCATTGGTATCGTGATACTTGGCCCGGTATCGTATCAATGGTATCGTGATACTTGGCCTGGTATCCTATCATTGGTATTGTGATACTTGGCCTGGTATCCTATCATTGGTATCGTGATACTTGGCCTGGTATCGTTATCATTGGTATCGTGAGAACACTACTGTAGAGTAGTGCACTAGCAGCATTAGCTCATACCTTATCTCTGTAAACATGCATCTCAGTTGTCATCATAGCCTGTGGATATGTATTCCTGTGTTAAATTCACCTCTTGTTATTTTGGGGCAGTGGCAACACTTTGATGTGTTCTCGTCTAGGGTGGAAGAGACAGTTACAGATGGATGGGGAGATAGCATGTGGAGGAGGCTGAGAGAAGGGTTAGGGTTAGGTAGTATACAGATGGATGGGGAGATAGCTTGTGGAGGAGGCTGAGAGAAGGGTTAGGCAGTAAAACAGATGGATGGGGAGATAGCATGTGGAGGAGACTGAGAGAAGGGTTAGGGTTAGGTAGATTACAGATGGAATGGGAGATAGCATGTGGAGGAGACTGAGAGAAGGGTTAGGGTTAGGTAGTATGCAGAAGGACAGGGAGATAGCATGTGGAGGAGGCTGAGAGAAGGGTTAGGGTTAGGTAGTATGCAGAAGGACAGGGAGATAGCATGTGGATGAGGCTGAAAGAATGGTTAGGCTGTAATACAAATGGATAGGAGGCTGAGAGAAGGGTTAGGGTTAGGTAGTATGCAGAAGGACGGGGAGATAGCATGTGGAGGAGGCTGAGCTGAGAGAAGACACCGGGAAAACACGGAGATAAGAATAATTGAGAATCAAAAGCTGTAATCTCTTTACCATAAAAGACTGACAGTTCAGATAACCATTCAGAATAATCAGTCTGGCTGACTTGGCCTAACTAACGTAATGTATCTCATCATTTCATTGGCTGGGAAGTGTGTTGTGAATGAAGTCAATGAGACAGTGCTGAAGAATTAGCCAGCATGATGATTTAGCAGAAGGAGAGAGAAGTCTGATATCTGATATGTCCATCTGTCTGTCTGTCTGTGCCAGGCCAAGCTAGGGAAGGAATGCCATAATTCCATAATAATATGATCCATATTATTATTATAGCTATGCCTAGCTGGCTGGCTGGCTATGGCTGGCTGTGGCTGGCTATGGCTGGCTGGCTGTGGCTAGCTATGGCTGGCTAGCTATGCCTAGCTGGCTGGCTGTGGCTGGCTGGCTGTCTACGGCTAACTATGGCTGGCTGGCTGTGGCTAGCTGGCAGGCTGGCTGTGGCTAGCTGGCTAGCTGGCTGGCTATGGCTAGGTACGGCTGGCTGGCTATGGCTAGCTATGGCTAGCTGGCTAGCTGGCTGGCTACTGCTAGGTACGACTGGCTGGCTATGGCTAGCTATGGCTGGCTGGCTGTGGCTAGCTAGCTGGCTGGCTACGGCTGGCTGGCTATGGCTGGCTGGCTGTGGCTAGCTAGCTGGCTGGCTACGGCTGGCTGGCTACGGCTGGCTGGCTGTGGCTGGCTGGCTGTGGCTGGCTGGCTGTGGCTAGCTGGCTGGCTATGGCTGGCTGGCTGTTGCTAGCTGGCTGGCTGGCTGGCTATGGCTGGCTGGCTGTGGCTAGCTATGGCTGGCTGGCTGTCTGTGTCATGTTTTGTCATTTATTATCATGTCTTGTCCCTGTGCTTCCCATTCTATTCGTTTCCCTCTGCTGGTCTTATTAGGTTCTTTCCCTCTTTCTATCCCTCTCTCTCCCCCTCCCTCTCTCACTCTCTCGCTCTCTCTTCTCTCTATCGTTCCGTTCCTGCTCCCAGCTGTTCCTATTCCCCTAATCATCATTTAGTCTTCCCACACCTGTTCCCGATACTTTTCCCTGATTAGAGTCCCTATTTCTCTCCTTGTTTCCCGTACCTGCCCTGTCGGATCCTCATCTATAATTCACCGTGCTGTGTCTATGTTTTGCCCTGTCGTGTCGTGTTTCCCTCAGATGCTGCGTGGTGAGCAGGTGTCTGAGTCTGCTAGGTTCAAGTGCCTTCCCGAGGCAACCTGCAGTTCTCGATCAAGTCTCCAGTCTGTTCTCGTCTTTACGTGTAGTATTATGCTTTTTGTTTTGTAAAGTTTATTCTGGATTAAATACTCTGTTTTCGCCAAGTCGCTTTTGGGTCCTCATTCACCTGCATGACAGAAGGATCCGACCGAGGAATGGACCCAGCGACTACAGACGCTCGTAACACTGCCGTCGAGATCCAAGGAGCCATGCTCGGCAGACACGAGCAGGAATTGTCTGCTGCTCGCCATGCCGTGGAGAACCTGGCCGCTCAGGTTTCCGACCTCTCTGGACAGTTCCAGAGTCTTCGTTTCGTGCCACCTGTTACTTCCTGGCCTGCCGAGCCTCCAGAACCTAGGGTTAATAACCCACCTTGCTACTCCGGGCAGCCCACTGAGTGCCGCTCCTTTCTCACCCAGTGTGAGATTGTGTTCTCTCTCAACCCAACACATACTCTAGAGAGAGAGCTCGGGTTGCTTACGTCATTTCACTCCTTACTGGCCGGGCCCGAGAGTGGGGCACAGCTATCTGGGAGGCAAGGGCTGATTGTTCTAACAATTACCAGAACTTTAAAGAGGAGATGATTCGGGTTTTTGACCGTTCAGTTTTTGGTGGGGAGGCTTCTAGGGTCCTGGCTTCCCTATGCCAAGGTGATCGATCCATAACGGATTACTCTATAGAGTTTCGTACTCTTGCTGCCTCTAGTGACTGGAACGAGCCGGCGCTGCTCGCTCGTTTTCTGGAGGACTCCACACAGTGGTCAAAGATGAGATTCTCTCTCGGGAGGTTCCTTCCAGTGTGGACTCTTTGATTGCTCTCGCCATCCGCATAGAACGACGGGTAGATCTTCGTCACCAGGCTCGTGGAAGAGAGCTCGCATCAACGGTGTTTCCCTGCTCCGCATCGCAACCATCTCCCTCCTCTGGCTCTGAGACTGAGCCCATGCAGCTGGGAGGGATTCGCATCTCGACTAAGGAGAGGGAACGGAGGATCACCAACCGCCTGTGCCTCTATTGCGGATTTGATGGACATTTTGTTAATTCATGTCCAGTAAGAGGCCAGAGCCCATCAGTAAGCGGAGGGCTACTGGTGAGCGCTACTACTCAGGTCTCTTCATCCAGATCCTGTACTACTATGTCGGTCCATCTACGCTGGACCGGTTCGGGTGCTACATGCAGTGCCTTGATTGACTCTGGGGCTGAGGGTTGTTTCATGGACGAAGCATGGGTTCGGAAACATAACATTCCTTTCAGACAGTTAGACAAGCCTACGCCCATGTTTGCCTTAGATGGTAGTCATCTTCCCAGTATCAGATTTGAGACACTACCTTTAACTCTCACAGTATCTGGTAACCACAGTGAGACTATTTCTTTTTTGATTTTTCGTTCACCTTTCACACCTGTTGTTTTGGGTCATCCCTGGCTAGTATGTCATAATCCTTCTATTAATTGGTCTTGTAATTCTATCCTATCCTGGAACGTATCTTGTCATGTGAAGTGCTTAATGTCTGCCATTCCTCCCATTTCTTCTGTCCCCACTTCTCAGGAGGAACCTGGCGATTTGACAGGAGTGCCGGAGGAATATCATGATCTGCGCACGGTCTTCAGTCGGTCCCGAGCCAACTCCCTTCCTCCTCACCGGTCGTATGATTGTAGTATTGATCTCCTTCCGGGGACCACTCCTCCTCGGGGTAGACTATACTCTCTGTCGGCTCCCGAACGTAAGGCTCTCGAGGATTATTTATCTGTGTCTCTTGACGCCGGTACCATAGTGCCTTCTTCCTCTCCGGCCGGGCGGGGTTCTTTTTGTTAAGAAGAAGGACGGTACTCTGCGCCCCTGCGTGGATTATCGAGGGCTGAATGACATAACGGTTAAGAATCGTTATCCGCTTCCCCTTATGTCATCAGCCTTCGAGATTCTGCAGGGAGCCAGGTGCTTTACTAAGTTGGACCTTCGTAACGCTTACCATCTCGTGCGCATCAGAGAGGGGGACGAGTGGAAAACGGCGTTTAACACTCCGTTAGGGCATTTTGAGTACCGGGTTCTGCCGTTTGGTCTCGCCAATGCGCCAGCTGTTTTTCAGGCATTAGTTAATGATGTTCTGAGAGACATGCTGAACATCTTTGTTTTTGTCTATCTTGACGATATCCTGATTTTTTCACCGTCACTCGAGATTCATGTTCAGCACGTTCGACGTGTTCTACAGCGCCTTTTAGAGAATTGTCTCTACGTAAAGGCTGAGAAGTGCTCTTTTCATGTCTCCTCCGTTACTTTTCTCGGTTCCGTTATTTCCGCTGAAGGCATTCAGATGGATTCCGCTAAGGTCCAAGCTGTCAGTGATTGGCCCGTTCCAAGGTCACGTGTCGAGTTGCAGCGCTTTTTAGGTTTTGCTAATTTCTATCGGCGTTTCATTCGTAATTTCGGTCAAGTTGCTGCCCCTCTCACAGCTCTTACTTCTGTCAAGACGTGTTTTAAGTGGTCCGGTTCCGCCCAGGGAGCTTTTGATCTTCTAAAAGAACGTTTTACGTCCGCTCCTATCCTCGTTACTCCTGACGTCACTAGACAATTCATTGTCGAGGTTGACGCTTCAGAGGTAGGCGTGGGAGCCATTCTATCCCAGCGCTTCCAGTCTGACGATAAGGTTCATCCTTGCGCTTATTTTTCTCATCGCCTGTCGCCATCTGAGCGCAACTATGATGTGGGTAACCGTGAACTGCTCGCCATCCGCTTAGCCCTAGGCGAATGGCGACAGTGGTTGGAGGGGCGACCGTTCCTTTGTCGTTTGGACAGACCATAAGAACCTTGAGTACATCCGTTCTGCCAAACGACTTAATGCCCGTCAAGCTCGTTGGGCGTTGTTTTTCGCTCGTTTCGAGTTTGTGATTTCTTACCGTCCGGGTAGCAAGAACACCAAGCCTGATGCCTTATCCCGTCTGTTTAGTTCTTCTGTGGCTTCTACTGATCCCGAGGGATTCTTCCTTATGGGCGTGTTGTCGGGTTGACAGTCTGGGGAATTGAAAGACAGGTTAAGCAAGCACTCACGCACACTGCGTCGCCGCGCGCTTGTCCTAGTAACCTCCTTTTCGTTCCTGTTTCCACTCGTCTGGCTGTTCTTCAGTGGGCTCACTCTGCCAAGTTAGCTGGTCATCCCGGTGTTCGAGGCACTCTTGCGTCTATTCGCCAGCGCTTTTGGTGGCCGACTCAGGAGCGTGACACGCGCCGTTTCGTGGCTGCTTGTTCGGACTGCGCGCAGACTAAGTCGGGTAACTCTCCTCCTGCCGGTCGTCTCAGACCGCTCCCCATTCCTTCTCGACCATGGTCTCACATCGCCCTAGACTTCATTACCGGTCTGCCTTTGTCTGCGGGGAAGACTGTGAGAGCCGCCAATAAACGCAGGATTAAGAGTCCAAGGTATTGTTGCGGCCAGAGAGTGTGGCTTTCCACTCGCAACCTTCCTCTTACGACAGCTTCTCGTAAGTTGACTCCGCGGTTCATTGGTCCGTTCCGTGTCTCCCAGGTCGTCAATCCTGTCGCTGTGCGACTGCTTCTTCCGCGACATCTTCGTCGCGTCCATCCTGTCTTCCATGTCTCCTGTGTCAAGCCCTTTCTTCGCACCCCCGTTCGTCTTCCCTCCCCCCTCCCGTCCTTGTCGAGAGCGCACCTATTTACAAGGTACATAAGATCATGGACATGCGTTCTCGGGGACGGGGTCACCAATACTTAGTGGATTGGGAGGGTTACGGTCCTGAGGAGAGGAGTTGGGTTCCGTCTCGGGACGTGCTGGACCGTTCACTCATTGATGATTTCCTCCGTTGCCGCCAGGATTCCTCCTCGAGTGCGCCAGGAGGCGCTCGGTGAGTGGGGGGTACTGTCATGTTTTGTCATTTATTATCATGTCTTGTCCCTGTGCTTCCCATTCTATTCGTTTCCCTCTGCTGGTCTTATTAGGTTCTTTCCCTCTTTCTATCCCTCTCTCTCCCCCTCCCTCTCTCACTCTCTCGCTCTCTCTTCTCTCTATCGTTCCGTTCCTGCTCCCAGCTGTTCCTATTCCCCTAATCATCATTTAGTCTTCCCACACCTGTTCCCGATCCTTTTCCCTGATTAGAGTCCCTATTTCTCTCCTTGTTTCCCGTACCTGCCCTGTCGGATCCTCATCTATAATTCACCGTGCTGTGTCTATGTTTTGCCCTGTCGTGTCGTGTTTCCCTCAGATGCTGCGTGGTGAGCAGGTGTCTGAGTCTGCTAGGTTCAAGTGCCTTCCCGAGGCAACCTGCAGTTCTCGATCAAGTCTCCAGTCTGTTCTCGTCTTTACGTGTAGTATTATGCTTTTTGTTTTGTAAAGTTTATTCTGGATTAAATACTCTGTTTTCGCCAAGTCGCTTTTGGGTCCTCATTCACCTGCATGACAGTCTGGCTGGTTGGAACCAGTCCATCCGGACTTGCAGGGCAGACAATATCACAGTAATGAAATGATGTGAATATAAAAGGATGTGTGTGGTGTCAGATCCTAATTATAAACAGCAGGTCTGGTGATGAGGACACCAAGGGTCCATCACCTAGCCTAGCATTACAGGACTCATAAAAAGGTAATGACGATAATGATGATAGTAACGTAATAACAGGCACACCGTCTCCCTCCATCTCTCTCTGAAAAACAATCCTATTCATTGATGTGATTTCCAGTCTTAATATTAAAACCTCCATTTTGTTTCCTGAATGAATTTAATAAGCTCATATTTTCAGCCGTTTTTCTATTATAGTGACATAACCAATGTGAAATGAGGTACTTTGCCTCATGTTGGCGAGTAAATGAAATTAATATTTTTCAGTGTAGAGGGCAGTGCTATGACAAGGGGAGGGTGTGTATGTTGCAGTGTAATCAGGACCCAAATGAACTAGGGAGGGAGGGAGGGGTGAGAGAGAGAGAGAGCGAGAGAGAGAGGGATTGATTGTCTCAGGCAGCACGTTGCTCTCTTCTGCTACTCTCAGCTCTGCTATGCTCCCTGCTCCCTGCTTCCCTGCCTCCATGCTTCCCTGTCTCCCTGTCTCCCTGCCTCCTTGTCTCCCTGCCTCCATGTCTCCCTGTCTCCCTGTCTCCCTGTCTCCCTGCCTCCCTTCCTCCCTGTCTCCCTGCCTCCCTGCCTCCCTGTTCCCTGCCTCCCTGTCTCCCTGCCTCCCTGTCTCCCTGCCTCCCTGTTCCCTGCCTCCCTGTCTCCCTGCCTCCCTGCCTCCCTGCCTCCCTGTTCCCTGCCTCCCTGTCTCCCTGGCCCCCTGTCTCCCTGCCTCCCTGTCTTCCTGTCTCCATGTCTCCCTGCCTCCCTGTCTCCCTGCCTCCCTGCCTCCCTGTTCCCTGCCTCCCTGTCTTCCTGCCTCCCTGTCTCCCTGTCTCCCTGTCTCCCTGTCTCCTTGTTCCCTGTCTCCCTGTCTCCCTGCCTCCCTGTCTCCCTGCCTCCCTGTCTCCCTGCCTCCCTGCCTCCCTGTTCCCTGCCTCCCTGTCTCCCTGTCTCCCTGTCTCCCTGTCTCCCTGTCTCCCTGCCTCCCTGTCTCCCTGTCTCCCTGTCTCCTTGTTCCCTGCCTCCCTGTCTCCCTGCCTCCCTGTGATGGTAATCAGAGCTAGAATAGGCTCATCAGGAAACGACTCAACACAGGGCCAATTACCACCGCTATTCATACCTCCAGCAAGCCTCGGGTCTGGCCGGTGTATCATCACAATCTCTAGACAGTCCTACACTCAACCCTTTGACCTCAGGATCAGAACAGCCAATAGCAATGTCATCACAGGAACGTCGTAGCATCAGTACCGGAACGGTCCAAAAATGTACACACAGATAAAAATAACACTAGAACATAGTCTATGCTACGCTACGCTGTAGACCTATAGTCTATGCTACGCTGTAGACCGATAGTCTATGCTACCCTGTAGACCTATAGTCTATGCTACGCTACGCTGTAGACCTATAGTCTACACTACGCTGTAGACCTATAGTCTATGCTACGCTATAGACCTATAATCTATGCTACCCTGTAGACCTATAGTCTATGCTACGCTGTAGACCTATAGTCTATGCTACGCTACGCTGTAGACCTATAGTCTATGCTACGCTACGCTGTAGACCTATAGTCTATGCTACGCTACGCTGTAGACCTATAGTCTATGCTACGCTGTAGACCTATAGTCTATGCTACGCTGTAGACCTATAGTCTATGCTACGCTACGCTGTAGACCTATAGTCTACGCTACGCTGTAGACCTATAGTCTATGCTACGCTACGCTGTAGACCTATAGTCTACGCTACGCTGTAGACCTATAGTCTATGCTACGCTACGCTGTAGACCTATAGTCTATGCTACGCTACGCTGTAGACCTATAGTCTATGCTACACTGTAGACCTATAGTCTATGCTACGCTGTAGACCTATAGTCTATGCTACGCTGCCCTGTAGACCTATAGTCTATGCTACGCTGTAGACCTATAGTCTATGCTACGCTACGCTGTAGACCTATAGTCTATGCTACGCTGTAGACCTATAGTCTATGCTACGCTGTAGACCTATAGTCTATGCTACGCTGTAGACCTATAGTCTATGCTACCCTGTAGACCTATAGTCTATGCTACGCTACGCTGTAGACCTATAGTCTACGCTACGCTGTAGACCTATAGTCTATGCTACGCTATAGACCTATAATCTATGCTACCCTGTAGACCTATAGTCTATGCTACGCTGTAGACCTATAGTCTATGCTACGCTACGCTGTAGACCTATAGTCTATGCTACGCTACGCTGTAGACCTATAGTCTATGCTACGCTACGCTGTAGACCTATAGTCTATGCTACGCTGTAGACCTATAGTCTATGCTACGCTGTAGACCTATAGTCTATGCTACGCTACGCTGTAGACCTATAGTCTACGCTATGCTGTAGACCTATAGTCTATGCTACGCTACGCTGTAGACCTATAGTCTACGCTACGCTGTAGACCTATAGTCTATGCTACGCTACGCTGTAGACCTATAGTCTATGCTACGCTGTAGACCTATAGTCTATGCTACCCTGTAGACCTTTAGTCTATGCTACGCTGTAGACCTATAGTCTATGCTACGCTGTCGACCTATAGTCTATGCTACACTACGCTGTAGACCTATAGTCTATGCTACGCTGTAGACCTATAGTCTATGCTACGCTGTAGACCTATAGTCTATGCTACGCTGTAGACCTATAGTCTATGCTACGCTATGCTGTAGACCTATAGTCTATGCTACGCTGTAGACCTATAGTCTATGCTACGCTGTAGACCTATAGTCTATGCTACGCTGTAGACCTATAGTCTATGCTACGCTACGCTGTAGACCTATAGTCTATGCTACGCTGTAGACCTATAGTCTATGCTACGCTGTAGACCTATAGTCTATGCTTCCCTGTAGACCTATAGTCTATGCTACGCTGTAGACCTATAGTCTATGCTACGCTACGCTGTAGACCTATAGTCTATGCTACGCTGTAGACCTATAGTCTATGCTACGCTGTAGACCTATAGTCTATGCTACGCTGTAGACCTATAGTCTATGCTACGCTGTAGGCCTATAGTCTATGCTACGCTGTAGACCTATAGTCTATGCTACGCTGTAGACCTATAGTCTATGCTACGCTACGCTGTAGGCCTATAGTCTATGCTACGCTGTAGACCTATAGTCTATGCTACGCTGTAGACCTATAGTCTATGCTACGCTGTAGACCTATAGTCTATGCTACGCTGTAGACCTATAGTCTATGCTACGCTACGCTGTAGACCTATAGTCTATGCTACGCTGTAGACCTATAGTCTATGCTACGCTGTAGACCTATAGTCTATGCTACCCTGTAGACCTATAGTCTATGCTACGCTACGCTGTAGACCTATAGTCTATGCTACGCTGTAGACCTATAGTCTATGCTACGCTACGCTGTAGACCTATAGTCTATTTGTAAGTCGCTCTGGATAAGAGCGTCTGCTAAATGACTTAAATGTAAATGTAAATGTCTATGCTACACTACATTGAAGGCCTATAGTCTATGCTACACTACATTGTAGGCCTATAGTCTATGCTACACTGTGTTGTAGGCCTATAGTCTATGCTACGCTAAATTGTAGGCCTATAGTCTATGCTACACTACATTGTAGGCCTATAGTCTATGCTACGCTACATTGTAGGCCTATAGTCTATGCTACACTGTGTTGTAGGCCTATAGTCTATACTATGCTGTGTTGTAGTCCACTGGGGAGCCAGGCCAGGCCACTGGGGAGCCACTAGTTGTACTAGTTCCCATACTGACAGACACCTCGTTAAGTTCGCTGATGACACTGCCTTGATCAGCCTGTTGCATGATGACAAGGAACATCATGGCCCAGTCCTAGATGACTCTGTAGAGTGGTGTGAGGAACATCATGGCCCGGTCCTAGATGACTCTGTAGAGTGGTTTTGAGGAACATCATGGCCCGGTCCTAGATGACTCTGTAGAGTGATGTGAGGAACATCATGGCCCGGTCCTAGATGACTCTGTAGAGTGGTTCTGAGGAACATCATGGCCCAGTCCTAGATGACTCTGTAGAGTGATGTGAGGAACATCATGGCCCGGTCCTAGATGACTCTGTAGAGTGGTTCTGAGGAACACCATGGCCCGGTCCTAGATGACTCTGTAGAGTGATGTGAGGAACATCATGGCCCGGTCCTAGATGACTCTGTAGAGTGGTTCTGAGGAACATCATGGCCCCGGTCCTAGATGACTCTGTAGAGTGATGTGAGGAACATCATGGCCCGGTCCTAGATGACTCTGTAGAGTGGTGTGAGGGACATCATGGCCCGGTCCTAGATGACTCTGTAGAGTGGTTCTGAGGAACATCATGGCCCAGTCCTAGATGACTCTGTAGAGTGATGTGAGGAACATCATGGCCCGGTCCTAGATGACTCTGTAGAGTGGTTCTGAGGAACATCATGGCCCAGTCCTAGATGACTCTGTAGAGTGATGTGAGGAACATCATGGCCCGGTCCTAGATGACTCTGTAGAGTGGTTCTGAGGAACACCATGGCCCGGTCCTAGATGACTCTGTAGAGTGATGTGAGGAACATCATGGCCCGGTCCTAGATGACTCTGTAGAGTGGTTCTGAGGAACATCATGGCCCCGGTCCTAGATGACTCTGTAGAGTGATGTGAGGAACATCATGGCCCGGTCCTAGATGACTCTGTAGAGTGGTGTGAGGGACATCATGGCCCGGTCCTAGATGACTCTGTAGAGTGGTTCTGAGGAACATCATGGCCCAGTCCTAGATGACTCTGTAGAGTGATGTGAGGAACATCATGGCCCGGTCCTAGATGACTCTGTAGAGTGGTTCTGAGGAACACCATGGCCCGGTCCTAGATGACTCTGTAGAGTGATGTGAGGAACATCATGGCCCGGTCCTAGATGACTCTGTAGAGTGGTTCTGAGGAACATCATGGCCCCGGTCCTAGATGACTCTGTAGAGTGATGTGAGGAACATCATGGCCCGGTCCTAGATGACTCTGTAGAGTGGTGTGAGGGACATCATGGCCCGGTCCTAGATGACTCTGTAGAGTGGTTCTGAGGAACATCATGGCCCGGTCCTAGATGATTCTGTAGAGTGGTGTGAGGAACATCATGGCCCGGTCCTAGATGATTCTGTAGAGTGGTTCTGAGGAACATCGTGGCCCAGTCCTAGATGACTCTGTAGAGGGGTGTGAGGAACATCATGGCCCAGTCCTAGATGACTCTGTAGAGTGGTTCTGAGGAACATCATGGCCCAGTCCTAGATGACTCTGTAGAGTGATGTGAGGAACATCATGGCCCGGTCCTAGATGACTCTGTAGAGTGGTGTGAGGAACATCATGGCCCAGTCCTAGATGACTCTGTAGAGGGGTGTGAGGAACATCATGACCCGGTCCTAGATGACTCTGTAGAGTGGTGTGAGGAACATCATGGCCCGGTCCTAGATGACTCTGTAGAGGGGTGTGAGGAACATCATGGCCCAGTCCTAGATGACTCTGTAGAGTGGTGTGAGGAACATCATGGCCCAGTCCTAGATGACTCTGTAGAGTGGTGTGAGGAACATCATGGCCCGGTCCTAGATGACTCTGTAGAGGGGTGTGAGGAACATCATGGCCCAGTCCTAGATGACTCTGTAGAGTGGTGTGAGGAACATCATGGCCCGGTCCTAGATGACTCTGTAGAGGGGTGTGAGGAACATCATGGCCCGGTCCTAGATGACTCTGTAGAGGGGTGTGAGGAACATCATGGCCGGTCCTAGATGACTCTGTAGAGTGGTGTGAGGAACATCATGGCCCGGTCCTAGATGACTCTGTAGAGGGGTGTGAGGAACATCATGGCCGGTCCTAGATGACTCTGTAGAGTGGTGTGAGGAACATCATGGCCCGGTCCTAGATGATTCTGTCCTCAATACCAACCAGACCAAAGGGAAGTGCATAGACTTCGGGAAGTGTACAACACCGACCTCTGCAACATCTATCAGAGGTCAGAACATAGAAATGATAGAGGAACACAAATACCTGTGTGGCCTCTTGGACAATACGCTTCAGTGGAATAAGTGTACAGACCTGATCTACAAAAAGAGTCAAGAAAAGACGGTACTTTCTCAAAAAGCTGGGATCTTTTCATGTAGACTGAACTATATTGACTCTGTTGTACAAGTATTTTACTGAAGAGTATTTTTCACTTTTTGTATTGTTTGTTGGTTTGGCAATGCCACCATCAGCCAGAGAAATATGCTGGGAAGGATTATTATCACAGCAGATATACATTTACCGGTCATTGGTAACATTTACCAGATCCATAATGCGTAACCCATTAGGACATCCACCCACATCCACCCGTGCTCAGAATGACAGAAGTCACACTGGGAGCCAGGCTCAGCCACTGGGAGCCAGGCTCAGCCACTGGGGAGCCAGGCCCACCCACTGGGGAGCCAGGCCCAGCCACTGGGGAGCCAGGTCCAGCCACTGGGGAGCCAGGCCCACCCACTGGGGAGCCAGGCCCAGCCACTGGGGAGCCAGGTCCAGCCACTGGGGAGCCAGGCCCAGCCACAGGCGAGCCAGGCCCATCCACAGGGGAGCCAGTATCACCCACTGGTGAGCCAGGCCCAGCCACTGGGGAGCCAGGCCCAGCCACTGGGGAGCCAGGCCCATCCACAGGGGAGCCAATATCACCCACTGGTGAGCCAGGCCCAGCCAGTCAAAATGAGTTTTTCCCCACAAAAGGGCATTATTACAGAGTATTGTGACATTCTTGCAGTCAGCCAATTGCACGCTCCCTCAAAACTTGAGCCATCTGTGGTAATTGTGATGTGTGTGGACTGTTATTGTCCACAGCACAAAGTACACCTGTGCTGTTTAATCAGCATCTTACTATACCACAACTGTCAGGTGGATGGATTATCTTGGCAAAGGAGAAATCCTCACTAACAGGGATTTACACAAATTTGGGCAAAAACATTTGAGAGAAATAAGCTTTTTGTGTGTATGAAACATTTCTCGAATGTTTTCATTTCAGCTCATGAGACACGGGACCAATACTTTATATTTGTGTTCAGTATAATAGTTGTATTTGTGTTCAGTATAGATTATGGTAATGCATCTTCACAGAACATGCAACTTCTGTAGTTTTCACTAGTTGGCTGTACCTGCATAGCTTATTTTTCATTTATACAACGAGGCAAGTCAGTTAAGAACAAATTCTTATGACGGCCGACACCGACTAAAACCGGACGACTCTGGGTCAATTGTGCACCACCCAATGGGACTTCCCAATCACAGCCAGATGTGACGCAGCCTGGATTTGAACCAGGGACGGCAGTGATGCCTCTTAGCACTGAGATGCAGTGCCTTAGACCGCTGCGCCACTCAAGAGCCCGCCCCACCACGGCTACTTTGAAGCAAGGTAAGACATGCCTCATAATATGAAATAAAACAATTAAGTGTACGTTTTCAAAATGCATATACTGCCTTCAGCTCACATTGCAAAGTGAATGCACTTGAATAGCAAATGGGATGTGTGGCTTCAATTAAACCAGTTGAGAAATAAAAAAAATGGTTTTAATAAAACACGATTGCATTTTTTTTATTTTTATTGTCGGGCAACGACGGAGCTTCTAAAAGCTGGTTTCTCTCCAGTAGCAACGAGCTGAGGAGCTGCAGCAGCTCTAACGCTGAGGTGATATTCAGCTCAGAACAGAACAGGACAGCGGAGTCAATCACCACCTTCCGGAGACACCTGAAACCCCACCTCTTTAAGGAATACCTAGGATAGGATAAAGTAATCCTTCTCACCCCCCCCTTAAAATATGTAGATGCACTATTGTAAAGTGGCTGTTCCACTGGATGTCATAAGGTGAATGCACCAATTTGTAAGTCGCTCTGATTGATACATAGCGTGCTAACAGAAACCCTGATTGATACATAGCATGCTAACAGAAACCCTGATTGATACATAGCATGCTAACAGAAACCCTGATTGATACATAGCGTGCTAACAGAAACCCTAATTGATACATAGCATGCTAACAGAAACCCTGATTGATACATAGCATGCTAAAATAACCTACTGTCTAGGACTGGCACAATTACCGTATAATTGATGGTTATGGATGAAAACAGTCATTAAAGTATATATTTTTTATTTGAACGAACAGCTGACTGAAAACGGGACAGACGTGCATTCGCGGACTCCTAACAACCTGAAACGTTGTTGCTCCTTGCTGACATAAGCAGGGTTGTTGCAGCGAACGAGTCTTCGGTTGCCTTGGCAACACCCATCACAAGGCAGCAGCAGCACACATTAAAATATAATGAATAGGATTGACTTGGAACCTCTTACCCTGGCAATTTGACTGGAAAACTCATGGGTACATTCGCAATGGTTGCCTGGTATTGTGATGCAATCATTTCCATGGTAATGTAGAATGTTCATTCAAATGATGTTAACTGATGTGGCACATGCAATGGAATACATCTGTTTGTAATGTGAGTTGAGTTGAATCAATCCAGCACATATTGATGGGTACACTTCCTTCTTTTACTTCCTTTACTTTCTCCTACGGGTTCACTCGCAATGGCCGACAGTCCACCCATTATGCCATCACTGACTTGAATGGAAAAAACTCAAACAGACACAAACACTCACTTCATCATTTGCTCACACACACACACACACACACACACACACACACACACACACACACACACACACACACACACACACACACACACACACACACACACACACACACACACACACACACACACACACACACACACACACACACACACACACACACACACACACACACACATACAGTTGAAGTCGGAAGTTTACATACACTTAGGTTGGAGTCATTAAAACCTAAAACCACTCCACAAATTTCTTGTTAACAAACTATAGTTTTGATAAGTCGGTTAGGACATCTACTTTGTGCATGACACAAGACATTTTTCCAAGAATTGTTTACAGACAGATTATTTCACTTATAATTCACTGTACCACAATTCCAGTGGGTCAGAAGTTTACATACACTAAGTTGACTGTGCCTTTAAACAGATTTGAAAATTCCAGAAAATTATGTCATGGCTTTAGAAGCTTCTGATAGGCTAATTGACATCATTTGAGTGACCATTAGGGACTAGTGCACTTCATGAAATAGATGGAATCATGAGGCAGGAAAATTATGTGGATATTTTGAAGCAACATCTCAAGACATCAGTCAGGAAGTTAAAGCTTGGTCGCAAATGGGTCTTCCAAATGGACAATGACCCCAAGCATTCTTCCAAAGTCGTGGCAAAATGGCTTAATTAAGAACAACAAAGTTAAGGTATTGGAGTGGCCATCAAAAAGCCCTGACCTCAATCCTATAGAAAAATTGTGGGCAGAACTGAAAAAGCATGTGCGAGCAAGGAGGCCTACAAACCTGACTCAGTTACACCAGCTCTGTCAGGAGGATTGGGCCAACATTCACTCAACCTATTGTGGGAAGCTTGTGGAAAGCTACCCGAAACATTTGACGCAGTTATACAATTCAAAGGCAATGCTACCAAATACTAATTGAGTGTATGTAAATTTCGACCCACTGGGAATGTGATGAAATAAATAAAAGCTGAAATAAATTTTTCTCTCTACTATAATTCTGACAATTTACATTCTTAAAATAAAGTGGTGATCCTAACTGACCTAAAACAGGGAATTATTACTAGGATTAAATGTCAGGAATTGTGAAAAACTGAGTTTAAATGTACTTGGCTAAGGTGTATGTAAACTTCCAACTTCAATTGTACATTTAAACTGACTCTTCACACACACACACACAATCCACATATACGCTGCTGCTACTCTGTTAATCATATATCCTGAAGCCTAGTCATCACTACAGTATCCCTGCACATTGTTAAAATGGTACTGACCCTGTATATAGTCCCCTTCCCCCTATACATATCTACCTCCATCACTCCACTATCCCTGTCTCCTTCCCCCTATACATATCTACCTCCATCACTACAGTATTCCTGTCCCCTTCCCCCTATACATATCTACCTCCATAACTCCAGTATCCCTGCACATTGTTAAAATGGTACTGGAACCGACCCTATATATAGTCACCTTACCCCTATACATATCTACCTCCATCACTCCAGTATCCCTGTCTCCTAACCCCTATACATATCTACCTCCATCACTCCAGTATCCCTGTCTCCTTCCCGCTATACATATCTACCTCCATCACTACAGTATCCCTGTCCCCTTCCCCCTATACATATCTACCTCCATCACTCCAGTATCCCTGTCTCCTTCCCCCTATACACATCTACCTCCATCACTCCAGTATCCCTGTCTCCTTCCCCCTATACACATCTGCCTCCATCACTCCAGTATCCCTGTACATTGTTAATATGGTACTGACCCTGTATGTAGTCACCTTAACCCCTATACATATCTACCTCCATCACTCCAGTATCCCTGTCTCCTTCACCTATACATATCTACCTCCATCACTCCAGTATCCCTGTCCCCTTACCCCTATACATATCTACCTCCATCACTACAGTATCCCTGTCTCCTTACCCCCTATACACATCTACCTCCATCACTACAGTATCCCTGTCTCCTTCCCCCTATACATATCTACCTCCATCACTACAGTATCCCCGTCACCTTCCCCCTATACATATCTACCTCCATCACTACAGTATCCCTGTCACCTTCCCCCTATACATATCTACCTCCATCACTCCAGTATCCCTGTCTCCTTCCCCCTATACATATCTACCTCCATCACTCCAGTATCCCTGTCACCTTCCCCCTATACATATCTACCTCCATCACTCCAGTATCCCTGTACATTGTTAATATGGTACTGACCCTGTATGTAGTCACCTTAACCCCTATACATATCTACCTCCATCACTCCAGTAGCCCTGTCACCTTCCCCCTATACATATCTACCTCCATCACTACACTATCCCTCTCACCTTCCCCCTATACATATCTACCTCCATCACTACACTATCCCTCTCACCTTACCCCTATACATATCTACCTCCATCACTACACTATCCCTCTCACCTTACCCCTATACATATCTACCTCCATCACTACAGTATCCCTGTCTCCTTCCCCCTATACATATCTACCTCCATCACTACAGTATCCCTGTCACCTTCCCCCTATACATACCTACCTCCATCACTCCAGTATCCCTGTCTCCTTCCCCCTATACATATCTACCTCCATCACTCCAGTATCCCTGTCTCCTTCCCCCTATACATATCTACCTCCATCACTCCAGTATCCCTGTCTCCTTCCCCCTATACATATCTACCTCCATCACTCCAGTATCCCTGAACATTGTTAATATGGTACTGACCCTGTATGTAGTCACCTTAACCCCTATACATATCTACCTCCATCACTACAGTATTCCTGTACATTGTTAATATGGTACTGACCCTGTATGTAGTCACCTTAACCCCTATACATATATACCTCCATCACTACAGTATTCCTGTCTCCTTCCCCCTATACACATCTACCTCCATCACTCCAGTATCCCTGTCTCCTTCCCCCTATACACATCTACATCCATCACTACAGTATTCCTGTCTCCTTCCCCCTATACACATCTACCTCCATCACTACAGTATTCCTGTCTCCTTCCCCCTATACATATCTACCTCCATCACTCCAGTATTCCTGTACATTGTTAATATGGTACTGACCCTGTATGTAATCACCTTAACCCCTATACATATCTACCTCCATCACGCCAGTATTCCTGTCTCCTTCCCCCTATACATATCTACCTCCATCACTCCAGTATTCCTGTCTCCATTCCCCTATACATATCTACCTCCATCACTCCACTATCCCTGTCACCTTCCCCCTATACATATCTACCTCCATCACTCCACTATCCCTGTCTCCTTCCCCCTATACATATATACCTCCATCACTCCACTATCCCTGTCTCCTTTCCCCTATACATATATACCTCCATCACTCCACTATCCCTGTCTCCTTTCCCCTATACATATCTACCTCCATCACTCCAGTATCCCTGTCTCCTTCCCCCTAAACATATCTACCTCCATCACTCCAGTATCCCTGTCTCCTTCCCCCTATACATATCTACCTCCATCACTCCAGTATCCCTGTCTCCTTCCCCCTATACATATCTACCTCCATCACTACAGTATCCCTGTCCCCTTCCCCCTATACATATCTACCTCCATCACTCCAGTATCCCTGTCTCCTTACCCCTATACATATCTACCTCCATCACTACAGTATCCCTGTCTCCTTCCCCCTATACATATCTACCTCCATCACTCCAGTATCCCTGTCTCCTTCCCCCTATACATATCTACCTCCATCACTCCAGTATCCCTGTCTCCTTCCCCCTATACATATCTACCTCCATCACTACAGTATCCCTGTCTCCTTCCCCCTATACACATCTACCTCCATCACTACAGTATCCCTGTCTCCTTCCCCCTATACACATCTACCTCCATCACTCCAGTATCCCTGTCTCCTTCCCCCTATACATATCTACCTCCATCACTACAGTATCCCTGTCTCCTTCCCCCTATACACATCTACCTCCATCACTACAGTATCCCTGTCTCCTTCCCCCTATACACATCTACCTCCATCACTACAGTATCCCTGTCTCCTTCCCCCTATACATATCTACCTCCATCACTCCAGTATCCCTGTCTCCTTCCCCCTATACATATCTACCTCCATCACTCCAGTATCCCTGTCTCCTTCCCCCTATACATATCTACCTCCATCACTACAGTATTCCTGTATATTGTATTTTTTGTGTAATTTATTTTTTTGGTTCATGTATGACTCAACACCTGGATTCGGTCTTATGTAGCATAATATGAAATGTTGTTTTTTACACTGGATAAAAGTAGAGACTCAGAGCTACAACATGGTAGATCATACACTGTAGTTGAGGAACAATGGGAAACATATTTTGCTTTGAAAGTTGATAAACTTGTAAACTCATTTTTGAGAAAATCGCCTTTGAATGATTTTGGTACCTGCTGGAGAGCCCTTCTTTGGTTACACCCATTCAGCATCGTTCACACCCTCTTAAGGTTTAGCCCCACCCATTCAGCATCGTTCACACCCTCTTAAGGTTTAGCCCCGCCCATTCAGCATTGTTCACACCCTCTTAAGGTTTAGCCCCACCCATTCAGCATCGTTCACACCCTCTTAAGGTTTAGCCCCGCCCATTCAGCATTGTTCACACCCTCTTAAGGTTTAGCCCGCCCATCTCTTTTCGCTCTCGGAGCGCACACTTGACGCTCTGACCGATGATTTGTTAACCTCTGGATAACATGAAAACAGCCTAACCAGCTCTAATGGCAACAATTTCATTACGCTTTGTTGCAGGCGTTTACTGACACCGGCCATATTCAGGGGCATTGTACACGTCACGTAACGTTAGCTAAAGTGCCAGCCAGCTAATGTTAGCTAGTTAAACAACAATGAACAAACTGGCAACAATGCCACAGTGCTGGGAACTAACCAACCAGGTCCTAACATTAGCCTCTAACTAGAAAAGCAAACGGCTCTGGGAAACAAATGACGTCAGCTAGGGAGCTAGCCAGCTAATGTTAGCTAGCTAGCTAACGGTATACTTTAGCTTGAAATTAAATCACTTACTGTCAAATGTGTAATATCTGAAAATGTAGCTAGCTAACGCTAGACTATCTTACCTGTACACATCAACATGAATCACGGACGAGTCTCCCTGTCAGGAAGCGATACCACGGTTGCCCTTAGTTTGAAGATGTAATCCAATGCTTTCTCCACTAGACTACTACTAGACTACTACTAGACTACTACTAGAGTACCACTAGACTACTACTAGAGTACCACTAGATTACTACCAGAGTACCACTAGACTACTACCAGAGTACCACTAGACTACTACTAGAGTACCACTAGACTACTACTAGACTACCACTAGACTACTACTAGACTACTACTAGACTACTAGACTACCACTAGACTACTACTAGAGTACCACTAGACTACTACTAAAGTACCACTAGACTACTACTAACTAGTACCACTAGACTACTACTAGACTATGACTAGACTACTACTAGACTATGACTAGACTACTACTAGACTACTACTAGACTACTACTAGACTACTACTAGATTACCACTAGACTACTACTACAGTACCACTAGACTACTACTAGACTACTACTAGACTACTACTAGACTA